>NW_026074852.1:0-1509 GCF_014885135.2 Alexandromys fortis
AAAGCCACAGAGAAACCCTGTCTCGAAAAACCAAAAAAAAAAAAAAAAAGAATTACAGTTATAATATCTAGTCCATTTGTATTTTGCAAAGTTAGAGAAAATATTCTGTGTTTTATCTTATCTCTTTGTCTAAAAGTTCTATACCTAGTTTACTTTTTTATCATAACTAAGGAAAACTTTAAGTCTAATTTATTAAATCTTTAAATCCATCAAAGATCCCAGAAGGGTGTAATGTTACCTAATGACAGGAACATCTCGCTACCTGCACTCGTTATCCAGAGTTCTTCTGTAATGTTGAGGCATTCATCTTTGGATGCCACAGACCTAGTATATCTGACAGATATTTTTGAGAAGCAGGGAATTTTAAAGGACTTTTTTACTTTGTATTGGCAAAGTTTGGCAGTCATTTTTTTTTGCATTGTTCTGTTTGCATCATACAGTTTGGACAGTATGATGTCAGCAATTCAGGCAAGGACAGTTTCTTTACCCAATTGGCTAGTCTTTGCTATAAAGAAAACAAACTCCATACAGAGTTTCTTAAGTGGCCATCATCATCTTTTGAAAGAAACCAGTGCTGTTTGGAGTAGATGTGTCTCACTGTCATAAAAATCCTTAGGTTATTTATTAAACATATTAAATTTAATATTCTGTAGGTCTTTGAAGTGATTGAAGACATTTATCTAAATATATCACTGTAATCTTGAAAACATACCTAACATGACTATATGTGTGACTATTATAGGTGACTATAATATGTATTTCTTACTATATAATACATTTTAAATGAGCTTCATAAACACAGTACCCCAAACATACATATAGTAATTTTTGTGTCAATAAGCCAAAATCCATACTAGTGTAAAATATTTTGTGATTAATAGTTGTTTTTTGGATTAAAGTAGATTCAATCATCTACCCTTTTTTTCTATCATTTTTATATCATCCTCATTTTTTCTTTAGAAAGATCTTTGAATTTAACACTTCTGTTTAGCTTTTTTTCGTAAGACCAATAACAACTTGTAACCAACTCCCCTAAACAATGATAAAAATTAATATTCCATTGAATAACTTAAACCTACCCATACACCATCTCTTGGGAATGTGAGTGTCATTCTCTAAACACTTCATTTTGTCTGTGGGCACACCGGTATCTTTGGGGGAATCTTTGAGAAAATCAGGATAATTGTTAAGTCTTGACTGGAGTAGTTTGTGAGGTTGGACCATCTTGGCCAGCAGACTTAGAGCTGTTTTGGATACAGAATTTTGAGGGAATTGTTACAGAGGCATTTTGAGATGCTGTATCACCTGGGCCATCCATTTTCATTGGTGTCTGGTACCTTTGTTCTGAAAATAAACTTTTAAAGGTGATATACATGTCTGTATTAATACAGGCATATAGGCTGTGTGTTGTACACAAGTTAGCCTAAGATGATTTTTTGTTTTATGTTTGAGCAGGTAAAATGTAAAATATGTTACATTTTTTGGAGTTTTTTTTTTTTTTTTTTTTTT
>NW_026074853.1:0-1485 GCF_014885135.2 Alexandromys fortis
AAATAATAATAATAATAATAATAATAATAATAATAATAATAATAAAGAATGTGGCTACTCAGGGCTAGAGAAATTGGCCTGTGGTTAGGAGCCATTATTTGGGTCCACTTGCAACATGGTGGCTCATAAGCATTCATAATTCCAGATTCAGGAGATACAACATCCTATTCTGACTTTCCAGGGTTTCTGCTTGCACATAGTGCATATAAATACACTCAGTCATACACACATTCCTAAAATAAAGAAATAAAAGAATGGAACTATTTCTCACACAATAAAGAGGTTATCTCCGATTAGCCCTTTTGCATTTTTTTTTTTTTTGGTAAATTACATCTATTTTTGGTGGCCAATTCAAGGTCAACAATAACAATATAAGGCTCATACCACCTGAAAGTTCATCAATTCAAACACAATAAAATAAATCAAAACATTGTTATCAAAAAGAATGTTACTTTATTTGGCATTGACAAGCATAATCATTTATTTAGTCAATTAATCTAGGAAATGAGAAATTTTCTTTTTTAGTTATATATATGTATATATATAATATGGCTTACATTATAACATTTTTATGTATGTGTACCAGTTGGGAAACTCTTCTGATTTTAAACATGCAATCAACAATATGTAGGTATTTTCTGAATATATAAAGAGAAACCTGATTCAGGGGAGGATGTCCCCACATTCATTTCTTTCAGTTGTTTGCGTTTATCTCTTTCCCTAGGTTGCAAATTACTCCATGTGTGATTCAGTTCTGTGTAAAATTTGGTGCATAAATTTGTGCATATTCAATATCCCCTTAGGACAGAGTTCAGAACTCTATTCACCAAAGTCTGGATGTACAACACTAGTTACATATAGGGAGTTAAAGTCAATTTTTAGATACACTTAATTTTGTGTCTATGTATGTGTGCTTGACTCTATGTATGAGCACAATGTATGGCCTGGCACTTACAGAGGACTTCAGAAGCCTAAAACTGGAGTTGCAGACTGTTGTGAACCAACATGGAGATCCTAGAAACTGAAGCCAGGACCTCTGCAAGAGCAGTAATAAGTACTCTTCATTGCTGAGACAGCTCTTCATCCCCAGAAAGAGACGATGCTTCAGATGTACTTTTACTCAACTAAGGTTGATAAAAAGCAGAACTGAATAGATGGCTTAACTTGATTAATTCAAGGAACTTGTATTTTGTCTTAGGTGCTGAACTTGACATTTCCCCTATATTACCCGAACTTTACATCATGTTTTGAAAGATAGGTTAAAACTCTTGTGTGCTTATTCTTAGCCACTGGGTTGTTTATGTTGCCTTACTTGCTTTCTACATATACTAATTATCTGGATAATTGAATGACAGGGTCTCCTGCCTCTGACTCCCAAGTGCTGGGATTAAAGTCATGCACCACCACCACCTGGCCCATTACATTTCATTTTACAATGAGTTGCATAAACACAATACCTTAATCAAGAGCAGAAATACACATATA
>NW_026074854.1:0-1581 GCF_014885135.2 Alexandromys fortis
CTCTCTCTCTCTCTCTCTCTCTCTCTCTCTCTCTCTCTCTCTCTCTCTCTCTCTCTCTCTCTCTCTCTCTCTCTGTCTCTCTCTCTCTCTCTCACCTCTCTCATTCTTACTCTCTAATACAAAATAGTTAATTGAAACCAGATTTTTTTTTCCTCTCAAGCTCTGTGGCATACCCATATAAATAAAACACCCTTACAAAGTGGATAGCATATAGCAAACTCTATGTGTCTCTGTACTTCTCTTATTTTTTAAAAATGATAATTAATGAGTTATCCAAAGTAATAGATGAATAAGATACCTAGGAATTTCCAGAGACAGTGCTAAACATGAATGTAGGCTAAGCCTGGGAAAATGGCCTCTTGTTATTTTTGAGGAATTAGTGGAAGGTAGAGGGTGTGTGTGTGGGGGGGTCTCAAGTGGTTTTTACCTGTGAAAAACGCCTTGTCTGAATCCCAGAGGTGGAAATAAGAATGCAGAATATGCTCAGAAGTCTCCCTGTGTTTCTTGGCAGATGTGTGTGGTCCAGCCCTGCTCTCCATCAACCTGCTGGGAGTTACCTGAGGTGGTGTGGTTGTGGGGGGAATCGGATACTCCCAAGTAGTTGCTTAGACAAGGGGGGCCCGTTACTGGCTGCCCAACACTCTGACTGGGCTCCACACCTCTGTGGGTGCCTCCACTTTCTTTGTGTTGACTGCTCTGGAAGCTGTCTAGAACTTGACAATGGCAAGGATCAAGATCTTTTACATCCGATAGCACGAGACTGTGGTCTGTCTACTGCGTTTCTAGTAGTTTCTGCTGGTGTTGTTAGTAAAGTATGTGGTCGATGGCAATCTATCCCCTCCTTTCCCCTGCTCGGTGTGTCCCCTTTAGACTGCAGAAAGCACGGATGTGAAAGCTGAGCTGCTTGGGACCCTTCAGAGAGCTGAGATAACCAGCCAGCGGCTCTGCAGGAAGCAGTGCCTCGCCAGATTCATGGAGTCTGTCTGTTACCAGCTTGACTTTGGTAGCTGCGGCTTGCTTGTCTGTCAGGTCTGTGATGCAGCTGGAGACAAAGCAGGGCAGTGTGATGCTTAGAAGCAGAAAAGGGACTGGTGTGAGATCAAGTTAACCCCTAAAACAGATGCTGTGGGACCCCGAGATCACCAGCGGTCTCACGGACAGCCTTGCTAGACTGATGCAAAGGTATTTGTGTAAGCTATACTGTAGCATGGTTGTAGTGAGCGAAGTCTGCTTGGTGGTGGCTTGCAGAGATCTGTGATTCGAACACACACATACCGTGAGAAAAGGTTTTGCAAATTCATGTGTTGTGCCCACCTTCTTTAAGGCACAGATGCTGGCAACGTGTGTCTTCAGCTATTGGTACTCTAGAATGCTTCTCTTCTCTCTCTCCCTCTCTTCCTTTCTCTTCCTCCCTTCCTCTCCCTCCTTTCTTCTCTCCCTTCTTCCCTCCTTCTTATGTTTGTTATAAAATCCTGAGTAATTTTAAAAACATTGAGACGTTTTCCCCAGAGTTTATTTTTAGTTCTTCTTTTCTCTAAATGCAGAGGAAGTAGGTGATTTTTGTGTGTGTGTGTGAGATAT
>NW_026074855.1:0-1499 GCF_014885135.2 Alexandromys fortis
GGCCAAGCAGTTCTTAAATGAATACAGTTTGTGTGTTGTTATTTTGGGCATGAGCTAGCCAAGCGGCCGGGGTGTTGGGGACGCAGCCCCGCCGCTTCATATTTCAACATAGTTGAACAAATGCTTTTGTAGTATGATAGGGCATCTCTTGGGTATATTCCCAAGAGTGGTATTGCTGGATCCTCAGTTAGGTTGATCCCAAATTTCCTGAGAAATCCAAAGTGGTTGTACAAGATTGCATTCCCACCAGCAATGGATGAGTGTTCCCCTTACTCCACATCCTCTCCAGCAAAGGCTATCATTGGTGGTTTTGATTTTAGCCATTCTGACAGGTGTAAGATGGTATCTCAGAGTTGTTTTGATTTGCATTTCCCTGATTGCTGAGGAGGTTGAGCATGACCTTAAGTGTCATTTGGCCATTTGAACTTCTTCTGTTGAGAATTCTCTGTTCAGTTTAGTGCCCCATTCTTTAATTGGGTTAATTAGAATTTTAAAGTCTAGTTTCTTGAGTTCTTTATATATTTTGGAGATCAGACCTTTATTTAATGCAAGGTTGGTGAAGATCTTCTCCCATTCAGTAGTTTGCCCTTTTGTGTTAATGACAGTGTCCTTTGCATTTGGAAGGCAGAGGCAGGTGGATCTCTGTGAGTTTGTGGCCAGTTTGGTATACAGAGAGAATTCCAGGACAGCCAGAGCTACAAAGAGAAACTATGTCTAGAAAAACTAAATAAAAAGGAAAATGTGGTAAATTTACACAATGGAGTACTACATAGCAGAAAAAAATAATGACAGCTTGAATTTTTCAGGAAAACATTATTTTGAGTGAGGTAACCCAGACACAGAAAGACAATTATCACATCTACTCACACATAGGTGGTTTTTAAACATAAATCAAAGAAAACCAGCCTATATACCACATTCCCAGAGAACCTAGACAACAATGAAGACACTAAGGGAGACTTACATAGATCTCATCTACATGGGAAGTGGAAAAAGACAAGATCTTCTGAGTAAATTGTGAGCATGGGGACCTTGGGGGAGGGTTAAAAGGGGGAGAGGCAGGCAGGGGAGGAGAGAAAAATGTAGAGCTCAATAAAAATCAATAATAAATAAATAAGTAAATAAATAAAAATGGTTGCCAGTGAAAATTATCTAGAAAACTCGAGGACACAAACTTTAAATGAATAATAATAAACTTCGTCGAAAGTTCACTGAGTTTAAAAAGGAGATAAAGAAACAGCTCAATGGGGTCCAGGCACCAGGAGAGACATCACTGGGGTGAGTGAGTTTCTGACCACGACAGCAGCCCGGGACAGGGAACTCAGACACCCCTCCTACACTTCCTGGTCATCCTCAGGGGCTACTCTGCCCAATACCTCCTCTCTCTTCCTATCCCACCCAGCTTGCTACCACAACCCTCCCCCCTCCATCTGACTCCCTTCCCTCTTTGACCACATAACAGCTCCCAGCCCAGCCTGTCCGGGCTCTAGGACCGAATC
>NW_026074856.1:0-1543 GCF_014885135.2 Alexandromys fortis
TTTTTTTTTTTTTTTTTTTTTTTTTTTTTTTTTTTTTTTTTTTTGAGACAGGGTTTCTCTGTGTAGCTCTGGCTGTCCCAGAACTCACTCTGCAGGCCGGGCTTGGCCTCAGACTCAGAGATTCCCCTGCCTCTGCCTTCTGAGTGCTGGGACTAACGGTGTGTGCCACCACCATCCGGCTTGAGTGCCAGTTCTTGACTCTAAGCAGCAGCAGGTAGCTACATAATCGGCAGGTAAGATATACCCAGTGGACACTATTTCAGGGAGAAAAATGTGTGGAGCTTTCAATGTTAGCCAAAACCAGATGGAGAGTAGAAGCCACCATTGTGAGTATCCACTAACCAGAATAAAACTGGGATTTGCATTCACATGACAGACTGAGACTCCCGATTTTATTCCTTACCATGCAATGTCCCGAGTCTCTGGAGCAGAGAGCTCAGGAAAACGTGAAAGACTCCAATCGTGATCTCCTCCAAGGCTTACTGAATGACCTTCAGAGAGCCCTTTAGCCTCCCAGAGCCTCAACTCCCTAAGGATATTTGAGTTAAATCTTTTCTAAGTTAGGTTTGAGCTTCACGGTTCTGTGATCTAACAGCCACTTGAAGGCCATGTGGTCGTCACACGTCCATGACTCCTGGTTCCGGCTCCAGTCACTCTCAAGAAATCTGTAATGGTGCCTTCCTTTTTCTTTTCCTTTTTTTCCCCCTTTTTCTTTCCTTTTTTTCCCCCTCTAGTCACTGGAAACGTCCCAGTTAGTGATAGACTTTCTGTTACAGCAGCCCTGGCTCTCTGTGGCTCTGCCCACTGGCCCAGGCGATGTGAATTTTTTTTTTTTTTTGTGGTATTAGCTGTCTAACAAAGCATCGACAGAGAGGATTCTGGGGAACTCCTAAGGTGGGGTGGACTCAGGATGTGTTTATAGTAGCCTCTAGGCAGACGCAGTTTTCCCGCAGTTAAAATTAAATTAAGGGTGGAAAATGAGATTTCTGCGCACACGCAATTCATTTGCATAGAGTCACGGGTTACTGTCCCCTCAAAAGCTACTACGACATAAATATGATTTTCCAAGTTGTTATGAAAAGTAATTTGAATACTGGGCCTGGAGTTCCAAGTTCAAACTAGTTGTTTATTATAATTCATGATATAATAGTGCTCGAAGGTTGGCCAGAGTGTCTGAGGGCCATTGGGAAAACCTGCTGACGAGGGCTGCGGATTTGCACGAAAGAATAACAACTCTTGGGTTAAAGTGCACTTTCTGATGAGTTAAAATCATGGCCAGGATTATAGTGGATGGGGCTGATCCTGCAAAGCTTGAGTGTGACATCTGGGTCTTCGGTTCTGTCACGGGTTGCTTTGCTAAAGTGGTTGGCACATAGTTGTGTTCTGTTTCAAATGTTGCTTAAGGGGCTGGAGAGATGGCTCCGAGGTTAAGAGCATTGCCTGCTTTTCCAAAGGTCCTGAGTTCAATTCCCAGCAACCACATGGTGGCTCACAACCATCTGTAATGAGGTCTGGTGCCCTCTTCTGGCCTGCAGGCATACAG
>NW_026074857.1:0-1546 GCF_014885135.2 Alexandromys fortis
ACACACACACACACACACACACACACACACACACACACACGGAAAATAAAAAAATCAATCTTAAAACAAAAAGCCCTCAGGTTGAATCCCCTGCTGCCAGTGTCTACAGTATGGCTGTCTGTGGTCTATCTTGAAGGAGGTTTAGTGAGCTTACTCAGGCAGACCTAATCTGCATAAGAAGAGAGGTCTAGGGCAGAGAGGCAGATGGAGAGAGACCACGTGAAGATGCTGAAGACACCGGGAGAAGGCAGTCCTCTGCACACCGACCAGAGGCCTGGAGAGAGAAACGCCCTGCCACATTTGAGTACTTGATCTCAGATGTGCAGCCTCCACCACAGGGGGGAAAAGGCATTTCTGGAGACAAGGCCAGCCTGTTGTCCTAGGTTACCGCTGCTCTGGTAGTTACGTCTATGTCTGTGTCTAGCTCGAAAGGGCTTTGCTGAGCTTGTCGCATCTGGTCTTAACCACAACCCTCAGAGCTATGTGCTCATGTCTCAGATGCAGAAGTGGAGCTCTGGAAAGCGGCGCTGAGAGGACAGAGGGGAAGGCAAGTGCTTAGAGAGCAAGGCCCCATGGGGCCGGGGAAGGGCGCTGCAGGACGGTCATTTCTTTATCTGCAGCCTTGGAAGGTCAGGCCTGTCCCATACCTGTCTCTTTCCACCGGGCCCCAATAGGTCAAGGCTAGAACCCTCTGCACCCGCAAGGGCCACAGTGTGCCTGTGTCTATGTGGGGTCTGTGGTCCGATGTTAGACCTGGTGTTAACCTAGCGCACCAGTCTCTAATTTTAGACACTGAGGTAGGAAGGGTGTGTGAGAACCTCGGAGCTGTAGTTCTCAGGCACAGACTTGCAGACCTGCCGGGAGGCAGAAGGGCTAGAAGCCTATGTGAGGATTCCTGTGTTCTTCAGCTACCGTGCCCAGTCAAGTCGTGCCCTTGAGTTCTTCCTGAGGGTTCCTTAGTATGTTCTGGAATTCTTTGTGTGAACCTTCAGCTATGGGGGTTGGTCAGTCATGTCATCAGGCTTTGACAGCCCACATGAGGTTGAGAGTTGAGAAGGCGGCTCTGTCTGTGCATCCTGTTTTTTTGTGCAGCCTGTTTTTTTTTTTTTTTTGTTCGTTTTAACCATGAACCAACACTGCTTCCATCCTGCCTGGTGCTGTCAGAGGTTACAGTTGGCTACACGATCCCCACAGCCCCATGCCAGGCAGAGAACGAAGAAGGAAGCTTGGGCGTAACGGAAACTGCCCGCCAGTGTGACAAAGATCTAAACTGCCCACGTGGTCTGTAATCCTTTCTGCCTGCTCCTCCTCCCCCACCCCACCCATGACCTCAGCCTGAGAATTCAAGTTTGGATTTGGGCTCTTCCAGGTCTGTGATGCTCAGCCATTTTCACGAAGACACAGAGAGGAGATGGCCAGGGGCTCCAGCCCTCTGCCTCTGTCCTGGTCAGTGTACACCAGATCAAGCAAAGAGAATTTCTTTGGGGCTGGAATAGCAGGGACAATGACAGTCTTGAAGCAAGTGACTGTCCATCTCCCGCTCTCA
>NW_026074858.1:0-1542 GCF_014885135.2 Alexandromys fortis
TTTTTTTTTTTTTTTTGGTTTTTCAAGACAGGGTTTCTCTGTGGCTTTGGAGCCTGTCCTGGAACTAGCTCTGTAGACCAGGCTGCGGGCGCATGTTTGAGTGCATATATATTCACATTCATGTGTGCAGGGGCATGAGGATGTGTGCACACGTGGTTACTGAGGCCAGAGGTCAAGCTCACATGTCATTCCTCAGGAGCCACCGCCCCCATCTTGTGAAGCAAGGTCTCTTACTGCTCTGAGCTAACCAGTACGTCAAGCTTACTGGTGAGTGAAGCCCAGGACCCCACCTGTCTCTGCCTCCCCTTTGCAGAATCACAAGTGTGGGCCACCTCCCAAAGATTCTTTACATGGGTTCTGGGGAGAGACTCAGAAAACACTTCCCCAACTGACATGTCTCCCCAGCCCCGTTGCCAGCTTCTAGAAGGAGCTGCCTCACACCCAGTGGCCCTCGAGGCTCCTGCCACACACATGGTTGGAATTACAGCCTATGGAGCAACTGGTCTACTACCTAAAATCACCCACATCAAAGACAAGGTCCCCTAGGAGCAAACTGTATCCGTGGGGTGCTCATGAAGGACTATGCCCCTTCATGGGGAACCCTTCTGCCCTCTACTCAAACCTAAAACTTCCATCAGGGCTCTGCAGATGAACTTGGGGGTCACTGCACCTCTCTGTTCCTTTTCCCAGTGTGGTCACATTGAATAAGTCTCTGTCCTCTGCATTTCACTGTAACTTGCCTGCTTGACTGGCCCATTGCAGATGGTGGCTGAGCCAGGCTGGTTAGGGCTGCCAGTGCCCAGGCTTTGAGCCTGACAACTCTGTTAACACAGCTGCCACATTGTGAGTGTGTGTGCATGTGCATGTGTGAATGTGTGTGTACGCTGTATGTATGTGCATGTGTGTGAATGTGTGTGGGTACATGTATGTGTGTGCATGTGCGTCTGTGTGTTTTGGTAGGCATTGACCTGAAGTCTGGGACTTTGCACATGCTAAGCAAGCGCTCTACCGCTGAGCTTCCTCCCCATCTCCCTTATTTTGAGACAGTCTCTCTAAATCACTCAAACCGGCTTAGAACTCCGTGTAATCCTCAGTCTCCCAGGTAGCTGGAATGACTTCCAAGTGTTCATCAGTGAGAAAATAGAAGCGTGTTGACAGTTAGTTACCTGATATGGCCAGCATCTTAGCTTCCAGCAATTGAGGCAGCCTGGTGTCAAGGTCACTGAGTCTCCTCCTCAGAGAGCTGCACAGTCTCTCACCTGAGCACACCTACAATGAGAAATGGCAGGGATCAGTGTCTATTGCTACCAATTGAAGACAGAAGGGAAAGGGACCTGAGGCGTCTGGGTTCTAAGTAGCTGAGCTGATTGACAGAGAGTAACCAGAAGGCAGGGCTTAGGAAGCAATTAATAATAGGGTATTCCTTCTAATAGGATTAGAAGGGAAGCAAAGAAGGAAGAGAGGGACAAGAGGGAACAAGAGGAGAGGAGGAGGGGAGGGGAGGGGAGAGAAGGAGAGGAAAGGAGAGGAGAGGAGGGGAGG
>NW_026074859.1:0-1540 GCF_014885135.2 Alexandromys fortis
GCCCATTAGCTCTAACTTCTTCTTTTTTTTTTTTTTTTTAAAGTTTTTATTTATTATGTATACAATATTCTGTCTGCCTCTATTCCTGCAGGCCAGAAGAGGGCACCAGACTCATTACAGATGGTTGTGAGCCACCATGTGGTTGCCAGGATCTGAACTCAGGACCTTTGGAAGAGCAAGCAATGTTCTTAACTGCTGAGCCATCTCTCCAGCCCTACCTCTAACTTCTTATTGGCTAACTCCTACATCTTAATTGAACCCTTCTCCATTAATCTGTGCATCGCCATGAGGTAGTAGCCTACTGACAAAGTTTCAGCATGTCTGACTCTGCCAGTGGCTCCATGGCTTCTGACTCCACCCTTCTCCCATGCCATAGGCCAATCCAGTTCTTTATTCATTAATCAATAAAAACAACACTTAAACAGAAGGACCTCCCACACCAGATAGAGAAGTCAGAGTGCCTTGGAAGAAGGACCACTACCTATGGCCTTGGAGCCTAACCAGACTTTATTTTCCTTTTCAGTTACCCACGCCATTTCTTGGCGTTGGTTTTAATGTTATACTTTCTGTGAATCATGCTCTAACTTGTTTTTGCTCCCTTCTTTTCAGTCTTAAGATCCTTGCCCGTTTAATGACGGCAAAATTCTTACATACAGAAATCCGAGAAAAGGGGGGTGCCTATGGTGGAGGTGCTAAACTCAGCCACAGTGGGATTTTCACGCTTTACTCTTACAGGTGAGTCTCTGAGTTGTCCTGTTTCATGTGAAAGCACCCACATTCCAGCCACTGGGTCTGTTTACTCAGAGTGAACATTCCATGTGAACATTGATGCAATGAAGGTTACATCTGTTCATTTGGTCCCCTTCTTGAGCCACCGAACTGTGACTTTCTTACAGCAAGGATCAGACACAGTGGTGTAAGGGTTGTGTGTTGCATCGTTTACATTAGACAAAATTCTCGCTTCCAAATCAGAAATGTTTTGGTAGAATGCAATCAGTGGCTTCTGAATATACTTCTGTTGTAGAAACCTAATCAAGATATGGTTCTGTTGGGTTTGCACAGGTGGGAGACTGTTGTGAGACTAAGATTTTCTGTAAATGATAGTCTCAGGCACTATTTCCTGAAGCCTTCCCTTGTATGCCAACGTGCTAAAAACAAGGCCTTGCCACTGATGCCGTTGTGCTTGTCCTGACTCTACCACAGAACTGCAGGCAGGGAGCGTGTCAGTGACAAGTCTTCAGTTCCTTGGTGGTGAGCTTAAAGAGCTAAGAGGAGATTTAGACACAAGAAAGTACTCCAGAAATCCTACAACTTTCACTCATTTCTGGGCGATTCTGGGTTTGTCCTGGGGAAGCAGGGACTGGTTGAATGTGTATCTTTTCCACGGCTCTTCTATAAAGTCTCGGTATTCTTGACACGCAACCGTCCACATGCCTTCCTCTCTAGATGAAGTCACAGTCGAGCAGTGAGGTAAAGCGGGTGACTGTGGTATTAAATAGGGTGTGTGCTGTGAGGTGTTATTTTTTTTTTTTTTTTTTTT
>NW_026074860.1:0-1541 GCF_014885135.2 Alexandromys fortis
TACAAATTTAAGGTTATGTTTGGTATACTGTATATATGTTTCTTCTCTTGTTTAAGATATTTTTGTATATTGGTACAAATTTAAGGTTATTTTTTTATGCTGCATTACATGTTTTTATTTCTTGTTTAGGGTACTGTACTTATACAACTTATTTTAAAATATATTGTAAATTTCTAGTCCTTGAAAGTTATTTAGGATAATAAAGAAATATAGGTTAGTAGTTATTCATCTATAATAATCAAACTTACAGTCATGTTAGTTATGTTTTCAAGGTTAATTAGAGGCATTTTAAATAGTTAAATGGTCTTCAAACACTTTAGAGACCTAAATTATATGGCATTTTAATGTTCTAATAATATAAGGCTTTTCATGACAATGAGACACATCTGCTCCTGGCAGCACCAATTTACTCCAAAAGAGAAAGATGGGCATTGAAGAACCTTCATATGGAGTTATGGACTTCTCATTTGTGGCAAAGTTAGCCACTGAGTGAAGAAACTGTCCTTGCCTCAACTGCTGACAGTATGCTGTCCTAATTGGATACAAAAGAAGGCAACTACCAAACTTTCCCAAGACAAGGTAGAGAGGTCCTTCAGAATATCTGCTTCAGAGAAAAGTCTGTCAGATATTTTAGAGCTGTTGACCAAATATGGATGCCCCAACATTGCAGAGGAACCTCATGCAGCCAGATGTCTCGTCTTTTCTTAGTTTTGGAAGTTATGGCTCTGCACTCCCTGTTTACTTACATAATATTATATCCTTCTCAGGACTCTGATGGGGTTGGAGATTAGGTAATTATAGTAACAGTTTTCCTTGATTATGATAGAAAGTAAATTAAGTAGACAACTTTGAACTTACCAAGATCGGTAATAGAGTATTTTCTCTGAATTTGCCAAACACTAATGAACTGGACATTGTGAATGTATTTCTTGCTTAGTAATTGTCCTTACTATATATAGTTTTACTGTGTTAGAGTTAAAACCTTTTCTTTTTATTTAAACAAAAGAGGGGAAATGTTGAGGGAAAATTATTCATTACAGACATTCCACTGTGCCAATTAAATCACCTTGAATCAAAGGATGGAATTAGCAATTGATTGACTGAGATTAGCCCCAGAGTTCTTAGAGGACTGAAGCAATCTGACAGAGAACACAGGAAGAGTGAAGAAGGTACTTCCGGGGCTGGTGGTTCTGGAAAATGTGGACAGAGGGACAGACCATCGACTTTCTCCTGCCCTTGGATTTATTGGGTCTGTATCTCATTTTCTGAGTCCCAAGTTTGTTTGTTTGTTTTTTTAATACTGGAACATTCTAGATGTTTGTTACATCCACACAAAATGCAGGTGGAGTAGCACACATGTAATCCCAAACTGGGGAGGCAGGCCCAGGGGGATCCCTGGGACTCACAGGTCAGCCAAGTCTGATGAGCTCAGGTTCAGTGAGAGACCATATCTTACAAAATAAAGCGGAGCATGATAGAGGAGGACATCCAGCACTGGCCTCTGACCTACACACACACACACACACACACACACACACACA
>NW_026074861.1:0-1542 GCF_014885135.2 Alexandromys fortis
CACAGAGCACAGACACCGGGCGCAGTGCGCGGCAATTAATAATCAATATAAACAGGTATTGCTCAAAGGTCTTAGGCAATGCCCTACAGTTACCAAAAAAGGAAAAGAACACACACACACATCAACTAAATTAAATTAAAATGGAACATGCACTTAGGAGAATGAATGTCAGGAATAAAAAGTTTGTGAAACATTTGTATAAACCTAAAACACAATTACAAAATGTGCCCTCTTAAACATATATTTTAAAAGTAGAAACAATTTTGGTAATTTAAAACAATGAATAGAAATCTTGAAACATAACACAATTACAGCGTTTTATGAGATTGCAGGCATTCAACTTCTTTGCTCTCTTACATCTATTGACTTTTCTTTATGAAGAATGACTAAATATATTTTTTAAAGCCCTTACAGAACAGTGCTCTGCTGCGGATCTCTGCATCTGCTTCCATTAGTATCTGGATGAAAAGTTTTATGGTAACATTTTAGGATAGTCTTCAATCTGACTACGGGGCAAGCCCGGTACAGGCACCCTCTCCACTCATGTTTCAGGTCTTAGCTGGGGTTATCCTTGTGGATTCCTGGGAATTTCTCTAACGCCAGATTTCTTGGTAGCGCCCTAATGGCTCCCCTCCCTACTGCTTTTACTAGCTTTTTGGAACCCATATTCTTCGGAGAGATACCTTGCTCAACCTAGATAATGGGAGGACCTCTTTCTGCCGCAAAGCAATGCTCTACTATTGTTGCATTTCCATGGAAAGCCTTACCTGTCTGAGGAGTGGATGTGTGGGTAGGTGTGGGGGAAAGTGGAGGGAGTGAGAGGAGGGGACTGGGAACTGGGATTGGTGTGTAAAATAAGAAAGATAGTTTTTTAAAATAAAAAAAAATTAAAAAAAATAAAAAAAGATTTAGAGAACAACAAAATAAACTGCTTTCATTTTCAGTAGAAACTGCTTGATACTCTAACAAAAATCTACATTTATTAGAACAATAAGACATGTCTGAGTGCAAAACATTCATTTTGAAGGCATTTCCATAGATATTCTGCCTCAATGAAATATTGATTTTTTTTACTTAAGTATTACTTTATGTGCAGATGTGCATGCGTAGGCATGAGTATGGAGGAGTGGCCATTCTGAGGGGAGAGGACTACTTTGTGAAGTCACTCCCATCCTTCTAACCTGTTTTTTAGGTTTATTTACTTTTTAATCTTATGCGTGAGTTTTCCTACATGTATGTGTACCACATGTATGCCTGTAACCAGTGAGGGTCAGTAGAAAGAATCAACTAACATGGACCCCAGTTAAATATGGTTGAGGTACTGTTTGGGTGTTGGAAACCAAACGTGGGTCCTCTCCAGGAGCAGTTAGCGCTCTTAACTGCTGATGGTTCACCCTGCTCTCAGCCCCGGCTTATTTTATTTTTCTTTCTTTTCTTTCTCTTTCTTTCTTTCTTTCTTTCTTTCTTTCTTTCTTTCTTTCTTTCTTTCTTTCTTTCTTTCTTTCCTTCCTTCCTTCCTTCCTTTTTTCCTTCTTTCTTTCT
>NW_026074862.1:0-1543 GCF_014885135.2 Alexandromys fortis
ATGAACATAGTTGAACAAATACTTTTGTAGTATGATAGGGCATCTCTTGGGTATATTCCCAAGAGTGGTATTGCTGGGTCCTGGGGTAGGTTGATCCCGAATTTCCTGAGAAACCGCCACACTTCTTTCCAAAGTGATTGTACAAGTTTGCAATCCCAACAGGAATGGATGAGTGTACCCCTTACTCCACAACCTCTCCAGCAGAGGCTATCATTGGTGTTTTTGATTTTAGCCATTCTGACAGGTGTAAGATGTTATCTCAAAGTTGTTTTGATTTGAATTTCCCTGATAACTAAGGAGGTTGAGCATGACCTTAAGTGTCCTTTGGCCATTTGAACTTCTTCGGTTGAGAATTCTCTGTTCAGTTCAGTGCCCCATTTCTTAATTGGGTTAATTAGCATTTTAAAGTCTAGTTTCTTGAGTTCTTTATATATTTTGGAGGTCAGACCTTAGTCTGTTGCGGGGTTGGTAAAGATCTTCTCCCAGTCAGTGGGTTGCCTTTTTGTCTTAGTGACAGTGTCCTTTGCTTTACAGAAGCTTCTCAGTTTCAGGAGGTCCCATTTATTCAATTTTGCCCTTAATGTCTGTGCTGCTGGGAAGTGAACTCCTGTACCCATATGTTGTAGAGTACTTCCCACTTTTTCTTCTATCAGGTTCAGTGTGTTCATACTGATATTGAGGTCTTCAATCCATTTGCATATTCACCATAGAACCTTCATCTGGCAATGGATGGAGATAGAGACAGAGACCAACACTGGAGCATGGGACTGAACTCCCAAGGTCCAAATGAGGAGCAGAAGGAGGGAGAACATTAGCAAGGAAGTCAGGACCGCGAGGGGTGCACCCACCCACTGAGATGGTGGGGCTGATCTAATGGGAGCTCACCAAGGCCAGCTGGACTGGGACTGAAAAAGCATGGGATAAAAACAGACTCTCTGAACATGGCAGACAATGAGGGCTGATGAGAAGCCAAGGAAAATGGCACTGGGTTTTGATACTACTGCATGTTCTGGCTTTGTGGGAGCCTAGCCTGTTTGGATGCTCACTTTCCTAGACCTGAATGGAGGGGGGAGGACCTTGGACTTCCCACAGGGCGGGGAACCCTGACTGCTCTTTGGACTGGACAGGGAAGGGAAGGGGAGTGGGGGGTGCGGAGTGGGGGAGGGAAAAGAAAGGCAGGGAGGAGGTGAAATTTTTTTTTATTGAGAAAAGGAAAAAAAAGTTTCCGCCTTCTCCCAGCCTCCCATTTCCCTCCCCCTCCTCCCACTCCTCTCCCCCTCCCTCTCCAGTCCAAAGAGCTAGAACTTCAAGCACTATATTGAAGAGGTAAGGTAAGAGTGGACAGCCTTGTCGTGTTCCTGAGTTTAGTGGGATGGCATTGAGTTTCTCTCCATTTAATTTGATGTTAAGAGACTTGAACCTAGAGTGGCTCCCAGGAGCCCAAGATTATGTCCCCAGTTAGTTCCTTGGGAAGCTGAGGATAGGGAACCTGAAATGACCCTATCCTATAGCAATACTGACGAATATCTTGCATATCACCATA
>NW_026074863.1:0-1531 GCF_014885135.2 Alexandromys fortis
CCCCCCCCCCCCCACTGGCAGGGCGCTACAAGGCAGGATCTTATTTAGGAAGGGAAAAAAAAATTCTTCCTTCCCCTTACTGAAGAAGAAAAGAAGCGACTGACCTAAGGTCGAGCACCTGCTGTTTGTTTTTGTTTGGTTTTCTGAGACCTGAGTTTCTCTGTGTAACTGCCCTGGCTGTCCTGGAACTCACTCTGTAGACCAGGCTGGCCTTGCACTCACAGAGATCCACCTGTTTCTGCCTCTGGAGTGCTGGGATTAAAGGCGTGTGCCCCCACCCGACCACTGCTTGTTTCTTATGAATACCACAGAGATCATGGATAGATGAGCAGATGAGACACTGAATGGGCTTAGGAGCAACTAGCATCTCTCTTTGAGAGCAGCAATTGTGTCAGGAATAAAACTCGGGTCTGCAGAAGAGGTGTGTTCTAGGGTTTGGGCTGTACAGAGATGGAAACACCCACAAGCAGCCAAGTGCGCTGAGCCACCTGCTTCTCTCTCCGAGTCCTCCTTAATCGCAGTGCTTCTGGGGACGGCTTTCTTTTTTAGCCGAAGCCTTTCTTCACTTGCTTTTAGGCAGCTCTGGAGAAAGAATGGAATCCTGGGAAGCAGGGCAGCCACCTAGGAAGCAGAAAAAACCACATAGGCAGGCACCGCGGTTTGTCCTGGGCTGCTTGGGAAACAGAACCAGGAGGACCACTTGAGTCTAGGGGTTTGAGACTTAAACAATATGAGTCATCCCACCACCACTACCACCACCACCCCAAAGCTGGAGTGAGGGCAGCAAGGAAAAAGTAAGCCGGGAGTGGGGCAATGATGTTGACTGGGCTGCAGGCTTCAACTCTGTCCCTGCCCACACACCTAACAAGAGTGGGACAGATGGGAAGCAGGCTTTTCTCTGGCCAGTCCTGCCCCTTGGGCCCAGAGCTAGGAGGCTGCTGCAGAGCACCATGGGAGGAACTGGGAGGAGCTAGGACAAACAAGGAAAGAGGCTTTCCAGGAAAACTTGGTTTTGAACTCAGCCTCCACTCCCTTTCTCCTCCCACTGTGTATGGAAGGAGAGTTGGGAGGTGAGCTGGTCTGTCCCCGGCTGCCTAGTCTTTGTGACCTTCCTGACTGGGTCAGTGCCAGGGGACCCCACCTAGGTATCTGTCAGAGCTGCTCAAAATCCAAAATCGCATTCCCTCCTACACAGCGCGCTCCCCTTAGCTGCTCTGGGGGCCCCCAAGGCCCTCTGCTTTGTTTATAGCCGTGGTGGTCCGGCCCACATCCTCTAGCTAAGCATGTTTCCAGAAGAAGGAAGGGCCAGAGGTCACGACTCTCCTCTGGAGTTTGCAGCCAGTGGGAAGTCAGAGGGAACCGGAGCTGAAATGCTGTCAGCAAGAAGCAAGGTTGTTTTGCTGTCTGTGTGAGGTATGAAGGCAGAGGCTGGGAGGAAAGGAAGGAGGGGCTTAACTCTGACCCCTGTTTCCTCTGCACTTCACATAGGGCTCTGCCTTTTTTTTTTTTTTTTTTTTTTTTTTTTTTTTTT
>NW_026074864.1:0-1500 GCF_014885135.2 Alexandromys fortis
GCCATGCACACATGTGAAAGTCAGAGGACAGTTTGCTTCTGTAAGTCCTCTCCTTCCACCACGTGGGTCCTGGAATCGAACCCAAGTCCTCAGGCTTGGCATCAAGTAAGACAGCAATGAAAAGCTTCAGGCTGAAGTGAGACGTTAAAACATCATAAAAGTTAAAGTTCAATTCAGTTCAATTTCTTTGGATGCCAACAACATACAAAGAATGTGACACTTTAGTACCTAGTAGGTTCTTGAGAAATGAAGAAAGATACCACTGTCTGCTGCTTTCTGACCATGAGTCTATAACCTGAAGAAGCAAAGACACTGATAGAAGTGACCTGGGGAATTTGCTCAAGTCATCTTCTACTTCCAGAAAACATTAAAGTATATTTATACTCTTAAAGTTTTAGTTCAGAGGGCTAGGGAGATGGTTCAGCAGTTTAGAGCCCTGGCTCTAAAGGACCTGGGTTCAATTCCCAGCACCCACAGGGTGGATCACAATCATCTGTATCTCCGGATCCAGGGGACCCAACACCCTCTTCTGACCTCCACCATAACCAGGCAAGCAAGTGGTGCACAGACATACATGCAGACAAAACATTCATATATACACACAAAAAATAAACTAAAAAAAAAAAAAAACCTTTAGTTTACAGGAATTCTGTGAAGAGATGTAAAGAGACATCCTATGTGTAAACACCGACTGTGTTTACAGAAGTTAAGCATCGTACGGCCTGCTTTGACGGAGAAGTCTGTGATCTGTGTGGACATGTTATTTCCAGAGCCAGCTCATCTTCAAAATGGTTCTAATAATATATGCTTAACGTATTCTACCAGAGATAAGTTAATGAGTATTTATAAGCTACCTGGAGATAAACAGATTGGGTTAATAATACTTTGCAGTCTCATTAACACTCTTATCTAAAAAAAAAAAAATCCAGTCTTACAAACTATTATTCTGCCAACACACTGCTTGGTTCTTTCATGCGTGGGAAACACTGGCAAAAATGTAAAAATTTGGCCAAGCCATAGCAAAATCACTAATAATTCTCTGGATATAACTTAGAAATCTTATAGAACACGGGTATGGTCTGAATTACAGTGTTGTGTTGATTATTTTTAAACATTTGTGCTTTCCAAATGCAGACATTATAGTCCACTGAACAGCTCTTGTGCTGTAGTGACAAACATCTGCTATTTCTCAAAATTCATATCTACAACACTGAAAACTCTCATTGGGGAAAGAATTCATGTTTTCAGAACGAAACCTGTTAGCAGTCGACCAATCGGTTTGTACCCATGGTAAGTGACAGCAACCTGGCCCTGTCTGGTGTGTCCACCTTATTATAATAATACAAATAATTAACATTTACAAAGTGTCTGTGCCCTTCAGACTGTCTTCTAGCCATCCATTATTGGAGCTGCTCACTGAAGCCTTTGACCGGCACTGTCGGATGTGATTCTATTCATCTGTTCCTAGAGAAGCGAAGCAGGAAGAGACAGGCTCTGTGG
>NW_026074865.1:0-1543 GCF_014885135.2 Alexandromys fortis
ATGTATAATTTATAATATAGTAAATTATGTAAGAGTATTGGGAAACATGCTGTTTAATACTGTTTTCATTGCAATAACACACTTGAAAAATAGGCTGTATATACATTGTAAATTTTATACTGCTTCAAAGATTCTGCTGGGGTATATAAGCTGTAAACAAAAAATAGAAAGAGGTGGTGAGATATCCTGGCATTTTAAAGTTCTCTCCCTCCTTCTGTCTCTCTCTATCTCTCTGTGTGTATGTGTTTGTGTGTGTCTTTCTGTGTGTAGTGTGTGTGTTTTCTCCTTTTATTATGGCCCCAGAGAATTATGTTTTGCTCATAAAAATCAGTTGTGTCATCAGTCACTAACTCGGTGCCCCTGCTTCAGTCTCTGACCTGAATGAAGATGGTCTTCTAGCAGCAGAACAGGATTCAAGATTAAAGGTGTTATGTAGAGAAGCTGTAGCTTTAGTAGCTGTATATACGTTATGTGCTTTTTCTGTTCTTCTTGTTTTTTTTTTAACATCTTCATTGATTCTTTCAGAATTTCACAATATATACCCCAGTCCATGCATAACCATCCTTGACCCTTGAAGCATCGTCCCCAAAAGAAAACTAAAACTAAAAATACTAATAAAAATAATCACAAAACACTTCGCTCCTTGGTCTTTCCTAACTCTCCATCACTTCTTCACTCATCTTACTAAGTTAATGTTTTTCACATAGCAAACCCTTCTATGCAAACAGCCTTACATGCAATTATTCATTGTAGTGAGTTGTTGTTTTTGTCCAGGCCTTTGCTTTTTAATACACCATCAATCCTGGAGCCTCACAGAAACTCCTCTTGGGTATGCTGTTATTCCGCCAAGTCTTGGGCATGCTGTACCTCTGATTTCACTTGTTTCAGTACTTTCACATGCTCCAGCCAGACATAGAAGAGGTGGATGTTGTGGTGAGCCAACTCAAAGCTGATTTACTAAGTCAGGGCTTCTACTCTGACTGCCCCCCCCCTTGGGTGAGGGGCAGAGCCAGCTCTCCCAATGTAGCAGCAAGCAAGATATCCATGGGTCAGCAAAGGACAAATATAGTTCATCAATGTCACCACAGGCAAACAGAAACCTTTTTTTTTCTAAGTTTACTTATGAACCTAGCTTTTATTCAAGATATTCCAAATCACACAGAAATTCTTTCTTCCTGCCGCTTTTACACACACACACACACACACACACACACACACACACACACACGTGTATGTGTGTGTGTGTATGTTATATGATGACTACAAAAGGATTAAAGAGTTCAAGAAGTTCAAAGGAGCTGATTCCCTTGAGTTTGATATGAAACAGAGGACAAAAGCGTGTCACTCTAATATTTAGATTAGAAAGTATGTAGTTCAGTTGTTCCACTGAAGAGTCAAGTCAAAAGGACAAAGTCTGAATCTGGCCTCAGAATTGCATCAGCTTCAGGGGCAAGGCACAGGATCTTGCAGCAAGAGGAAGAGGTGGAGGGTAGTAGCAATAGTAGTGATCCTTAATGGTAGAGATTGGAGTCTGATAATAACT
>NW_026074866.1:0-1541 GCF_014885135.2 Alexandromys fortis
CTCTCTCTCTCTCTCTCTCTCTCTCTCTCTCTCTCTCTCTCTCTCTCTTAGAAGATCAAAAGTATTGTTTTCCTGATCAGTTCAGTAATACAATGCCTTCTGATGTCCACACCAGCATCTCAGTGGAGAAGAAGAGGGTTCACTACCTGGGAACAGAAGACTTCTTAGGTCAGTAGAAGCTAAACAAGTCCTTCCAAGGCATCTGGAGTTAGGAGTTGCCTTAATGGTTCAGGGACCTGACAGCAATTTAATTCTCTTCAACTGGTGGGTGTTCATGCACCAATATTTTTCACACATAAACTATGGTGTTCTTATGGTAAAGAGATTTTCCAAACACAGGAAAAAATGTCTTTGGATTAATTTGCATTTGAAAGAATCTCTTTTTGTGCAGTTTTTTTCATTCTTTTTCTTTCTTCTCAACTGCAAATTACATGTTTTCCAAACAAATACTGTGGTGAGCTGATGTAGCCATAATAGCCAAATGTGGATGTGGTCTGCATGGTGTTAATTCTTGGTGTGGGTGGGTTTGCTTTTGTGCTGCCAAAGATGAAAAGGAGTTTAGTTTATTTTTGTCATGGTTTCTGGAACTTTTGGTAGATTTTGAGACTGCATCGTGAGCCCCTCAGAGCAGACAGAGAGAGAGAAAAAGAAAGAGAGAGAGAACACTTCATATTTAATGTGCGATCTTTTTATTTTTTTCAAAATATTCAACTACACTTCTCAAAAAGTATTGTAGCTTTTTGGGAATCTGTGGAGGGGTGAAGTGTAGTTATGGAGGGAAATAGCACGTAGAAGGCAGAGACAAGTTTTTAATGGACAATCTCACTAAAGATCCTTCTGGTGACTAGAAGCAAGACAAGAAAAAAATGTTATATGCTGTGCAGTCACTGATTTACTGAGGTTTATAACTTAAAATTTTTCTTTTTGGAGAAAGTGGGTCCAACTTTAAAGCATTGATTTTGTAACATCAGGTAATGATGATGTCACACTCACTAGAATAAGCAGGTGTTCAAAGACAGTCCCTTTATAAACCTTAGAGGGCGGGGCTCAGGAAACTACTGCAAGGCCTTCCAGGGGAACCACATCCTGGTCTGTTTGCTTCATGCATGAATCTTAAGAGCAAAGGGGATTTGTTTGCTTTTTTAAAATGAAGGGCCAGGCAAGGATTATTGATCTGCAGCGCATCACAGACTATTGGCATGCAGATCAGAGCTGCTGGTTATTCAGGGCACTGAGATGAAGTCCACTGTTTCACAGGACCAAACTCAGTAGTGCTAACTCCTCATCCCCACACCCCAGAAGGACTGACTCAGGAGTCGCATGTTGAAAAAGAATACTAGGCCTATGAGCTGACCTTACTCACTTAACTTAGGTCCATGGGCTCTCAAGGGACAGCGGACACAGTGAGCAGGGAAGCAAAAGGCCTCCTGGGAGATCAGGAAGGAGAGGCCATACCTGCCCTGGCTTGGTCCAGAGAGGACCAGATCATCCGAGAGCATGTGTCTGAATCCATTTCTGCTCCCAGGTCTTGGGTTTTGTCC
>NW_026074867.1:0-1538 GCF_014885135.2 Alexandromys fortis
GGCTATTAGTGGTAACTCTAATGAAGATTTATAATCAAAAGAAGCAAGCTGAGCAGGGTAATTTACAAAATGTAAATTTTGAGAAGAAAAAGAACACCAGGAAATGGAATGCAAATAAATCCTGTGTTAAAGGAGATACATGGATTAAGAAATGGGATAAAGAGAACAGTGACCTCAGGGCAAGATCCCACCCAGCTAAGTTTCCAATGTATGGAAAGAAACTAAAGAAAAACTTAGAGCTGGGTGGGGTGGGGCACACCTTTAATCCCAACACTCTGAAGGCAGAGTCTGACACATCTCTGAGTTTGAGGCCTGCCTGGTCTAGAGATCTAGTTTCAGGACAGCCAATCTTAGGCTATGAAAGACAGAACACTGGTGAAAAAATATAATTGAATGAGGGAGGCATACTCCAGCCCCAGCAAGCAGCAGAACTTGGCAACTTCAGTCACATGATTCTGGCTTTAGCATTAAGGATAGAGGAAAGGCGTTATGGAATAAGGTCACTGAAACCAGGCATGTGCTAGGGGTTGTCCCTGAATGTAGAGAGGCCATTGCATGAAGCTGTGAACTTTAAGCCTAGATTTCTTTGGAGAACCAGAGATGCTAGAGCTGCCTTGGGATACTGCCAAGAAGAACTGATAACAGGAAGTGGAGCTATCCCAGAGAAAGCAGTATGCTGCAGTCAAACCAGAATGGAGCTGGAGATCTGAAGAGTGTTTTAATATCAGGCATGAAACTGCAACGATTGGAGTTTGCCCAGCTGGGTTTCAGTCTGGCTTTGGTCCAGTGTTCCTAACTGTGTTCCTTTCCACATGGTTTGGAATGGTAATATTTATCCTATGCCATCGTAAGTTGGAAGAGGAACTATCCCACTTTTTTATTTTGCTTTTTTATTTTGATTTTACAGGAGATTGTACTTAAGAGATTGCATGAGTCTCAGAAGAGACTTTGGACTTTGGATTTCAAAAGAAGTTTGAGACTGTTGTTGACTATGGGGACTTCTGAAATTGGACTAAATGCATTTTGCATTATGATATCATTACAAGCTTATAGGGGTCAGGGAATGGAATGTTGTGGTTTGAATGTAATTGACCCCCATAAGCTCATAAGGACTGGAGTGGTCTTGTTGGAAGAAGTCACTGTGGGAGTTGGCTTTGAGGATTTTTATGCTCAGGATACTACCCAGTGTGTACGGGTATTTACATGTGTGGTATGTATATGTACATGGTATATATGGTATGTGTGTGAGTGTTCATGTGTGTATGTGTACCAAGCTTAATTTTGGGGCCACCAACCAGCTCCCAAAATCAAGACATGGAGACTTATTCTTAGTTATAAATGTTCAACCTAGCTTAGGCTCATTGATGAGCCTATTTCTCTTTAACTTAAATTAACCTGTTGGCTGAAGGCTGTTAGTTTGTTCCCAGCTGCTCAGCCCCAAAATAATCACACAGAAACCATATTGTTTGCAATACTGTTTGATCATTAGCTTAAGCATATTTCTAGCTTGCTCTTATATCCTAAACTAGCCCATCTCC
>NW_026074868.1:0-1423 GCF_014885135.2 Alexandromys fortis
AGACAGAAAGCTCATTGGAGCTGAAGCAAGAGCATGGAAATCCACACAGAAAATGATTGTGAAGGGCACTGACCACACAGGGTCTCACTACCCAGTGCTGGCTGCCTTGGAGTTCACCTTCCCTCTCAGTCTCAGTCCCCTAAATTGGGGGATTACAGTGCACCACCATAGTCAGCAAAAGAATAGTTGATCCTTGGGAGAACAAAAGGTCTGAGTGCAAGAAAGGGTTAACGAGGAGAGGGTGCTCCCAAGGAACAGGCTCCAAAGAACAGGTAGAAGTGAAAACCAAATGTCAAGTGGGTTGCTGAGATGTGTATGAGGTTTTCCTCCTCTGTCTCGTGACCTCTTAGGTGGGCTTTCCAGAGCTCCACTTAAAGCTGACACAGGTTCATCCCCCACCCCACCCAAGGTTACAGACGCTTAGTCAGCTGGTGGCAAAGCGACCCTGCCCTGACTGGCCGTGTGCAGGTGCACTAAGACCACCACAGTTGCAGCTTTTGAGAGTCAGGACCCAGTCGGTGATGGGCTATGCAGTGACTCAGCTGCCTTCAAGGGGTCCCTGCTCCTGTAACCCTTCACCCGTGCTCTTGGAACTGATCTTGGTAAACTCATTGGCTTATCAAGTTGGTCTATGGCGTGTCTTGGTTTGAATGGGAAACATTGCCCCCTGGGCTAATTAATGTATTTGAACACCTGCAACCCAACTGGCAAGATGGATAGCCAGAGGGCCTTCTCAGGATGGTGGGATTATTCTGTATAATACTGTAAAGAATGTGTCAATAAGCATCTCATCCACAGAAAGGAGACAGGGAGAAAAAGATTTGGCTCGCTACAGGCTTTTGAAACCTCAGGGCTTACTCCCAGTGACACACGAAGTCCAACAAGACCACACGTCTTACTCCTTCCCCAAAGAGTTCCAACAACTAGAAGCTACGAGCATTGAACATCTCTGTGACACACTGTACACACGCCAAGGCAGAAGGAGAGCAGCTGGCAGCCCTGGCCAGTTCTAGAGAAAGCCTGTGTGGAGGAGGCTCAGGCTGGAGGGGTCCAGAAAGTGACCTCACTTTCCTCACAATAGTCCAGATGTAACCTGGCATCAGGGTTGCCAAGTAACAAGAGACTGGTAGAAGCATCACAGTTGAGGCTGACTCACTTGTCCTGAGACACTCAGCGAGTGAGGATGTTTTCCTGCTATAGGAAATCTCATGGCTTAGGCCGCAGAAAAGATGGTCACCTTGGCCACATTTGGGGACGTTTGGTGTGTCTTCTCACACATGTCTGGTCATCTTCGACCAGGAAAAGCCCGGTAAGACAGGCCAGCCTGGAGCAGGAGTCCTTTCTGGTCCCCATAATCCACTGCAATCCCTGCCTGGGGGTGCGATCCTGTGAGAACACTGGGGAACATTCTTTATGCCCACTT
>NW_026074869.1:0-1553 GCF_014885135.2 Alexandromys fortis
TCTCTCTCTCTCTCTCTCTCTCTCTCTCTCTCTCTCTCTCTCTCTCTCTTTCCCTCCCTCCCTCTTCCTCCCTCTTCCTCCCCAACTTCCTCTCTCATTTTCTCTTTCTCCATCTGCCCCCCACACCTGCCTGATGATCAGGATCTAAATCTCTGACAATTCTTCAAATAAAACCCCAGTGCCCTGCTTGTCTACTTCGGAAGCTATGATGTTCATGGACTAATCTTGAACTGTACACAATCCTCTCAATGAAATGTTTTCTTTTATAAGAATTCCTTGGTTATGATGGCTCTTCACAGCAATAGAACAGTAACAATAGAAGAATTAAATGCATCAAATTGAAAATTAGATTTAAAATTTCAATTTATAAATTTAAAATAATGTTTTATAAAACTAAAACTTATCGTACAAATTACAAAAGATAGCAAAGCTAATAGCATATTAGTATTTGATTCTTGTTCTTTTTAACAAAATGTACACTTTTGTTGACAGATTTCTAATTTGATTTATGATTATCTCACATACATTCATTTTATGTGCTGATTTTGACTTAGCATTATATCATTAAAATTATCTACATACTTGAAGAAACTTCAGACACATGACTTGTATGTGTGTGTGTGTGTGTCCCTAGTATATATGTAGAGGAGATATGACAGCTCTGGTGTCAGTCCACAATTTCCACCTTGGTTGAGACAGGCATCTATCCATAGCTGTGTATGTTCGATCTTCCTAGCCTTGAGTTTTCAGGGCTGCTCCTGACTCTGCCTCCCATCTCACAGCAGCAGCACTCGGGTTGCAGATGTGCACACCCTTCTAGCTGCACAGGGGTCCCAGGTATTTATATTCCAGTGCCCATGCTTGTAGAGTAAATGCTTTACCCACTGACACAACTCTCCAGCCTAATATAAATGAACTTTGATGATATCATGGCATGTTATGGGTGTATAAACCACAATTCATTTAATTATCTTATTATATTGAATTTTTGGTTTTATGTGTTACTTTTGTATGTCTGTGTCAGGTATGTATGTTTGCATGTACGTATAAACATGGTTGTGTGTGATTTGCTATTGGCAGTAAAGAAGATTGTACCTAGACCCTCAAACATCCAAGGTAAGAACTCCCTCACTGGGCCATAGCTCCAGGCCATCCATATTACTTTTTTGAGATAATTATCTCACTGAACCTAGAATTCACCAGTTAACTAGACTGGCTGGCCAATAAGGTCTGGTGATCCTTTGTCTCTGATCCCCTGTGCTGGAGTTATACATGCATGCCTTCTATGATCTTTACATGGCTACTGGGGAGCTGAACTCAAACTCTTATGCTTCCACAAAAGCACTTTCACCCACTGAGACATCTTACCAGTCCCTTATTGCATTCGTATAACTCAACACAAACTTGAGTTACTTTCTGCACTCTAGCTGAGTTCTCTCAGGATTCATACAGCTGAGACTAGGACTCAGGTCCTTGCCATTTACAAAAGTAAGAGTTCAAGGAAGTCTACATTTGTGTAGTTTAAGAGAGGAGAGAGAGAGAGAGAGAGAGAG
>NW_026074870.1:0-1538 GCF_014885135.2 Alexandromys fortis
GATTTACTCTCATAAAAGAACAGAAATAAGAAAAAAACTGCTTGCAATAGAAGGTTAATGGCAGAACCAACAATAGTAGAGAACAGCTTAATATATTTTAAACGAGGGTTGGATTAAATATAAAGTATTTTTGTAAGAGACTTAAAAGTATATACAAGTTTAAAACAAAACTTATTGTTTTTGTTGTCTGAAATGAGATACAATGAACAGACAATTATAGCATTTAACAGTAAGCATAGGTGCATTTAAGTTACATGTATGAACACACACACACACACAGAGTGAACAGGAATTGGGTGAAGTGGATGCCCTTGGTGGGCCCTACCAAAGGCATGCCACTGTGCAGAGCACACATGCAACAGAGTTAGGCATTGTCATTTCTGTAATTTCATATTCTTTCAGAAGCTATTGGAGTAGATCATGGTTCTTCTATTAACCCTAATGCTACTCTTCGGGTCCTGCTATGCTAGCCTCTTCCCCCACAACATTCATTTTCTGAGGATGCCTGTGAAGTGGTTCTAGGTGAGGCTCAGAAGGGTTAGACAGACCACTCAGCCTACTTGACTAGCACATAGAGAACCTCGCTTTGACCCGGTTGTCCAAGCTGAGTTTTTCCTGCCCACGCCTTTCCCAGTTTTACATTTCTGTGAATTCTCGTCTGTAAATGTACACTTTTTTTTTTTGTGCTTTCTTCCCCTTCCTTTCTGACGAACATTTACTGTATACTGTATGTTGGGTTAAAACAAGGCCCTGAGTTGAGTAGATCACCCTTTTCTGCATGGCACAGCCTACTGTTTGCCACAAGTGGGGACCAGGCTATAAGCCTAAGTCTTTGAAACTCCGGCTTCTGAATGGGGTTGAACTTCCTTCCCATGAGCCTAATGTGTTAGCTAGTGAAAGTAATACTTCCGTCTGCCTTTTGGTACTTGGATGAATTGCCGGTCAGGGGTGCTGATGTCAGCCAGGCATCCTCGAGAGGAGGATGAGGACTAGAAGTGTGGCTGCTGTGGAGATGTTAGCGGTGTCTGGACAAATGAGGAGTAGGTCTTTTGTTTACATTAACCTTTAGATCTGAAGTTTTGAAACCAATTCGGAGCCATCTCAGAATGTAAGGGGAACACGGAAACATTCAGTTACACTGAAATGGATATATTCATTATTATTTTTTCTTTATGGTTCAGTTTCAGAATTCATAGGATTGTGCCAAACTCAGAATGTCTTCTTTCTGACCTGTGCTAGGCTAACCCTGCATCCTGAAACTGAAGATCATCTTTTATATAACTGAGTAATTTGTTTCTTTCTGAATCATTTTATCTTCTTAATGAAAATGTGCTTATTGAGTTTTGACTGCCTCTAGCTATTTAAGTAATGAAAATGTAATCACATAGGATTTGGACCCCAGTCAGCTTTATAATGTTTGTATTTTAAACTTGATGGAGGACCTATAAAACTGTGAACTCCTTTCTTTCTTCTACCAAAGAAACGGGTATATTTTTTTATGTTCGGACAAAAATGAGTATCCTGAGTAGTCCTCAGCT
>NW_026074871.1:0-1489 GCF_014885135.2 Alexandromys fortis
GATGTAATTCACGAGGGGAGCTAGGAACCTGGTTCACTAAGGCACCAGGAACCGTGTGAGGCTCACAGAGAAATAAACAGAGGCCAGCACCAACACACTGACCTGGGCTGAATCCAGTGGGGCAAAATGTTGGCTTTCTTGGGTAGAAAAGTCCATATGTTTTTCATAAGAACCTGGAAAATTTTTATATCAACATAATTTTTATCACGCAATTTCATTCGTTTTTCCCCATATATAAGTACTTACTTGCTTAGAGTCAACTTGGTGCCAGATGCGGGCCGTATGCTGGCGTTATGGTGGGGAGGAAAACTGACGTGAGGCCCAGAGTCTCAGAGACCTCAGTTTAGTGGGAGGGACGCAATCATCGGATGTCCCCGGGAAGTTAATCCTAAAAATCTCTATCTGGTAATTTGTCCAACTGAAGCAATGGACGTGCACGAACCTGTAAGCAGGAGTGATATTGTAATTCCCTCTAATCTTGAGGGGTGGGGTTTCCTTGGGGATAAGGCCAAGAAATCCTGAGCTGCCCAGAAGAGAGACCAGTGAGCTTAAACCTGATGGTCAGCTGTAGACAGTTTGAAGGGCTGATGGGGCAACACGGGACCGTGAGAGACGATCCTGAAAGAGCACGGGGGGGGGGGGGGGATCCTCACGGTGCTGCACACCTTGTCCTGGGGTGGTGGGCTGCTATCTAGAGGGGAGGAGGGCACAGCAGCACCCAAGGTAGAAGGACTGGACAGTGCTCTTAGTGAGGGGACGCCACACCACTCTGAGGGGCCTCCGGGTGAGGGAAGTATGAAGGGCAATAGCAGCCCAGAGTCTACAAATGGATGACCAGTGGATTCGAGGTGCAATGCCACAGGTAGGCAAGTAAGCAATCAAGAGAGCCCTAAATGGCTAACAAGCTGCTTGTCTGACTGTTTAAGGTGTGTGCCTTCGTATGTTCGGGTGCCTATGAATGTGCATGTATGTGAAGGTCACAGGACTACCTCAGAGGTCATCCCTCAGGTACCGGTTTTTCTTGTTCTTTCAGTAAGATCTCTCACTGGCCTGGAACTGATCAAATAAACAAGGCAAACTAGCCATTGAGCCCCAGGGGTCGACTTTTCTATACTTCCCCAGTGCTGCAACCGCCCCCCACCCCATGTCTGGCTGTTTTTATGTGGTTTCTGGGGATCAACTCAAATCCTCAAGCACTCTGTTTACTGAGTTATCCCCCAAGCCCTTGTTGAGCTATTAAAAAAAATGGATGTGGAAAATTTGGGGGGTTGGGGCCAGCAAGCTTTGAACTAGAGAGGATTCTATTTTTAGATTCTAGTCTTTTCCTGAAGAGCCTAGGAAAGCTGCTGAGGTGTTTTCTGTAGGGACCACTGTGACCAGATCTGTGATCACAAAGGATCGCAGTGGAGGGATGCAGTGGAGGGACTCAGTGGAGGGGCACAGAGGAGGGGCACAGTGGAAGGATGCAGTGGAGGGATGCAGTGGAGGG
>NW_026074872.1:0-1540 GCF_014885135.2 Alexandromys fortis
TATTTATTATGTATACAACATTCTGCCTCCATGGATGCCTGCAGGCCAGAGGGCGCCAGATCTCATTACAGATGGTTGTGAGCCACCATGTGGTTGCTGGGAATTGAACTCAGGTCCTCTGGAAGAACAGTCAGTGCTCTTAACCGCTGAGCCATCTCTCCAGCCCTCAGGAAGATCTTTGATTGGAAGTCAGCCTGGTCTATAAAAGCTAGTTCCAGGACAGGCTTTAAAACGACAAGGACACCCAGCCTGGGAAAAAAAAAAAAAACTCAGACAGAAATTGGAGTTTAATTTCTGAAGGTCTGGAAAGCAAAACAGTCAGCCACTGGCTCTTACCTTTACCTCAGTCTGAAATGTCGATCCTTACTCCGAGAACCTCAGAATTAGACTGTCTCTGAGAGCTGTCTCCTCCGCTTTTAAATCCTCTCTAAGACCGAGATTTAAGGCATGCCCCACCCGGTTTCTATAGCAACTAGTGTAACTACTGGGATTAAAGGTGTGTGTTACCAGCTGGGCATTTGGGTGGCACACGCCTTTAATCCCAGCACTCGGGATGCAGAGGCAGGCAGATATCTGTGAGTTCATAGGCCAGCCTGGTCTACAAGAGCTAATTCCAGAGCCTCGGCCGACGCAGCCCGTGCTTGCAGGCGCCGGTGTTCCCTCGGCCCCGGAACGCGGGAGGGCGAGACCTTTTGCGTTTTGCAGTGGTGTTTGAGGGGGGCCGGGGGTTGAGGAAGCAGAAAGCCGCCGAGTCTCCGGGGACCTCCGGGGTGAACCATGTTGAATCCTGACAACGGGGAGCAGATCCACCTGGTGAACTATGTCGAGGATTACCTGGACTCTGTCAAGTCACTGCCTTTCGACCTGCAGAGGAAGGTCTCGCTGATGCGGGAGATCGACGCCAAATACCAAGAGATCCTGAAGGAGCTGGTTCACAACTGTGAGAAGTTCAAGCGGGAGAAGGACGGCACCCAGAAGAGGCGGGTGCTGCACTGCATCCAGAGGGCCTTGATCCGCAGCCAGGAGCTGGGCGATGAGAAGATCCAGATCGTCAGTCAGATGGTGGAGCTGGTGGAGAATCGCACCAGGCAGCTGGACAGTCATGTGGAGCGCTTCGAAGCCCACCAGGACATCAGCGACAGCACCGGCAGCAGCGGCAAGGCCGGCCAGGACAAGTCAAAGAGTGAGACCATCGCTCAGGCCCACAAGCCAAACACCAAGCCGGGGTCCTGGAGGCAGCGAAACAAGGAGAATCGAGAGAATGCATCTAATAATCACGACCGTGATGACATCATTTCAGGAACGCCCAAGGAGAAGAAAGCAAAAACCTCAAAGAAGAAGAAACGCTCCAAGGCCAAAGCAGAGAGGGAAGCCTCTCCCGCAGACCTCCCCATCGACCCCAAGGAGCCCACGTACTGTCTGTGCAATCAGGTCTCCTATGGAGAGATGATCGGCTGTGACCACGACCAGTGCCCCATCGAGTGGTTCCACTTCTCCTGCGTGGGACTCAACCATAAATCAAAGGGCAAGTGGTACTGCC
>NW_026074873.1:0-1494 GCF_014885135.2 Alexandromys fortis
TGGCTTCTCATCAGCCCTCATTGTTCGCCATGATCAGAGAGTCCGGTTTTATCCCATGCTTTTTCAGTCACAGTCCAGCTGGCCTTGGTGAGCTCCCAATAGATCAGCCAAATTGTCTCAGTGGGTGGCTGCACCCCTCGTGGTCCTGACATCCTTGCTCGTGTTCTCCCTCCATCTGCTGCTCATTGGGACCTTGGGAGCTCAGTTTTGAAATGCTGAGAAACACCATACAGGAATGTGAAGAAATGGCTGACAAATAGACACTCAGAATGATTCTTTCTGATATTATATACAGGCTAATCATCAATGTCACCTAAACTTCCTGGTTTTCCAAGATGTTGACAGACACACCATGTAGTTGCAACACTGCATCTTGCACTGTAAGAGATCACAGAGTCCACAGACGTTAGGCTGCTGAGCTCCATGTATGCTTTTCTGGAGGATTTGCCTACAATAAGCGTGGCTTTGCCTTTGGACTTCTGTTCATAAAGAATACTGCCTTTTCCAAAATGAACTCTTCCAATTCACTTCAAGTTCTGCCCTGGTCACTGATTGACACAGTGCATATAGTAACTAAAGTATTGCCAGAAGTCTTGCAGGACAAATTCTCTGACGTCCCAGGCCTCACAACTCAGCCCCAGATCACTGCAGATGGACCTAGGAATAGAAACCTATGGGGAGAAAGGCAGATTGGAGTCACTTTTAACTGAGTGTGTGGACCCTCTTCAAGTTTGGAACTAAGAAACCATTTACCTGTAGCTGTTGCCATGAGAAAGAAGATAATCCAACTGTATTCCATGGGGAAGGCATGTGTACTCAGTGACTCTGGAGAAAACACTGATCAAAAGTTGTTGACATCCCTGTATTTACCATCATAGCCCTACATGTTTTGTATATCCATGTCTTCTTGATGGCAAAACTGATTTACAGGTGATGATAGTGATGAGGATAATGTGATTGGAAATTCCCAAAACCCCTAAATAAGGGGAATTTCTAATAGTTTTTCATGTATAAGAAATTAATATTTGCTTTTCCAGAAAGTTTTAGCTATTAGTATCTGGTGACTTTTTTTTTCTTTTAGTCTATTTGTGTGCTTTCTATAGAGAGAATGCAAGATTGTGGAATCTAATGAAAGAAATATGGTAATATTCTAAGAGGAGTTGGGCATGGAATTTGTTCATAATATACTTCTTTGAAAAAAAAACTTGAATGTTTTTCTTTGGGTTCTCGTTCTTATTTAGCCTCTCTAAGAACCCAAATTATAAGGAAATCAGGACCACGAGGGGTACACCCACACACTGAGACAATGGGGATGTTCTATCGGGAACTCACCAAGGCCAGCTGGCCTGGGTTTGAAAAAGCCTGGGTTAAAACAGGTCTCACTGAACATAGCGAACAATGAGGACTACTGAGACCTCAAGAACAATGGCAATGGGTTTTTGATCCTACTGCATGTATTGGCTTTGTGGGAGTCTAGGCAGTTTGGATGTTCAC
>NW_026074874.1:0-1492 GCF_014885135.2 Alexandromys fortis
GAAACTGTATTCTTTTAAACACTGTTTGGCCCATTAGCTCTAGCCTCTTATTGGCTAATTCTCACATCTTGATTAACCCATTTCTAATAATCTGTGTAGCACCACGAGCTGGTGGCTTACCAGGGAGATTCTTAACTTGCGTCTGCCTCGGAGAGGAGAATCATGGCGACTGCCTGCCTCTGCTTCTTTCTCCCAGCATTCTGTCTGTCTACTCCACCTACCTAACTTTCTGTCCTATCAGGGCCAAGGCAGTCTCTTTATTTAACCAATGAAATTAACACAAAACAGAAGACTCTCCCCCATCAGTTGTTCCTATCCTGGGCAGTCCTGGATGCTTGTGTTATTGTCATACCCAAGGTTCCACAGTCTTCCTTTATGCTGTCTAGCCAGCGTTTTTGGGGGCCTTCCTCTTCGCCTTATCTGGCACACTCCTCCAAGCAGTGCTGTCTTTAAGTATCTGCGGTTATTCATTGCCATAACATGGCAGAAGTGTTCGAGCGCCATTGCTGTATCCTGTAGTTTACTTCCTTCTGTTGATGGAGATATTTCTTAATGTCATCTTTGTGCAGCCCATCTCCCGAGACATGCCATCTCAAACACATTCAGCCGCTAGAGGTGGATAGGGACAGCAAGGGCTGCATTCCAGACACTCGGAAAGGTTTGGTCAGCCAGAGGCCATAACGACAACAACAAAATTACAAGTGTAAGAGACACTTATTTTGAGCTGCCTTCTTTACAACTCTGAAACCATGAAATGCTCCTCAGAAATTAGGCTAGCACAAGTATTTTGGGACAATCTTAGACATGATTGTAAAACCATCTCAAGTAAGCGGGTATTTCAAGAAGCTCCAGTGAGTCGCAGTGTTTAATGTATAGAAGTCCCAGTGGATTGGAGTGTTCAGTGTATAAGGAACAACAAACATTTAAAAGATCTGGAATTTAGAAATTCAGTCCCAGGCTGGAGAGATGGCTCAGGGTTAAGAGCACTTGATGTTCAAGCAGAGGACCTGGGTTCTGTAACCCAGCACCTACATGGTGACTCACAACCATGTGTGACTCCAGTTCTAGGGGATCAGACTCCCTCTTCTGACCTCCAGAAGATACCAGGCACACATGTGGTGCACTCACACACATGCAGGCAAAACATCCACACACATAAAAATAAAAAAATTAATCTTTAAAAAATAAAATGAAAGTTCAGCCCAAAAAATTTCAGCAAAATTGAGTAGTTAGTTGGCATTTTCTGTGTCAATGGACTAAAAGAGATTAAAGAGCAATTAAGAGGTAACAGAAGTTACTGTAAATTTTATGCTAAGTGATAATTTTAAGCAAATTTTAACATCCGTTAATAAACTGCTGGCTTTTACAGAAAAATAGTAGAAACAGTATGACCTCAAAGATATACAGATTGTGCAATTGTCTTGCAAACTAATTGAGCTTTAAAGATGCATTTGAATGTCTCAAGATCTTTTTTTTTGTTTTTGTTTGTTTT
>NW_026074875.1:0-1539 GCF_014885135.2 Alexandromys fortis
TGGTGGGAATGCAAGCTGGTAGAACCCCTTTGGATGTCACTTTGGCAATTTCTCATTAAATTGGGAAACAACCTTCCTCAAGACCCAGTAATACCACTTTTGGGTATATATCCATGTTTTCATGATGTCCTTTCATGTTGACAGTTTTTTAAACAAAGCAATTGCAACCACATATAGCAATGCATTGAAAGTGGTATATAATGTAACAATAACACAGGCTTCCCTTGTAAAACACGATTTGGAATAGTTTGACAACAATTACTCTGTTTTTATTAAACAAAATGCATTTCTTGTGGGATTTGTTGAGTTTAAAATGCCATTTGAAGGTAACAACCCATTCCTTAAGATATTCATAGTTTCACCTTGAAGGAATAAAGAAATTTACATAAGTGCAGGTAGAAACAATATAGTTTCTATTTTCTTTTGTGTAAATCCTGTCTCATTAGGAGGTATAGGCTGCTTGGTCCTAAGCCGTAATTAATTCAGGTGCTGTCATTTTCTAGAAAATCCAATCAACATGCACCTCAATACCTCTCACAATGATGACAGCTGAAATCTAAAAATTGTAGGACTAAAATGTTATATTTTTTAGTTTAATGTCTGGCTCCAAATCTTCAGAATTCTCTTGTATACAACTCAGAAACTAAGTAATTAATTTATAGGCTATCAGACCCTTGATGTTAATTAAATCGTCCTTGTCAACTAAACTTAGAATCACCAAAGAATTCCTCTGTTGAATTGAGAGTTCTCTGTTTAGGTCTGTACTCCATTTTTTAAAATATTGGATTATGTGTTCTTTTGGTAACCAATTTCTTGAGTTCTTTGTATATTTTGGAGATCAGACCTCTGTCAGATGTGGGGTTAGTGAAGATCTACTCCCATTTTGTGGGCTGTTGTTTTGTCTTGTTTACTATGTCCTCTGCTTTACAGAAGTTCCTCAGTTTCAGGAGGTCCATTTATTAATTGTTTCTCTCAGTGTCTGCGCTGCTGGGGTTATATTTAGGAAGTGGTCTCTTGTGCCAATGTGTTCAAGTGTATTTCCCAGTTTCACTTCTATAAGGTTCAGTGTGGCTGGTTTTATGTTGAGGTCTTTGATCCATTTAGACTTGAGTTTTATGCATGGTAATAGATATTCATCTATTTTCATTCTTCTACAAGTTGATATCCAGTTATGCCAGCACCACTTTTTTAATACACTTTTTTCCATTTGATATTTTTTGCTTCTTTCTCAAAAATCAGGTGTTCGAAAATGTGTGGACAAAAGAATCTAAAATGGCTGAAAGACACTTAAGGAAACATTCACCATCCTTAGTCATCAGAGACATGTAAATCAAATCAACTCTGAAATTCCATCTTACACCTATAAGAATGGCTAATATCAAAAATACTGATGACAGCTTATGCTGGAGAAGTTGTGGGGAAAAGGGAAAACTTCTGCATTTGTTGGTGGGAATGCAAGCTGGTAGAACCCCTTTGGATGTCACTTTGGCAATTTCTCATTAAATTGGGAAACAACCTTCCTCAAGACCCAGTAATACC
>NW_026074876.1:0-1539 GCF_014885135.2 Alexandromys fortis
GGTCCAAATCAGGAGCAGAAGGAGAGAGAGCATGAACAAGGAACTCAGGACCGCGAGGGGTGCACCCACACACTGAGACAATGGGGATGTTCTATCAGGAACTCACTGAGGCCAGCTGGCCTGGGTCTGAAAAAAGCCTGGGATAATTCCTGTCTCACTGAACATAGCAGACAAGGAGGACTGGTACAGGCCACTATTAATGGAGAAGGCCACAGAAGCAATAGGGTTTGTTCCTTGACTATCATGATTTGCTTATTCGAAAGGCTTATTACCAATAATTGGCTGGAGAACTGTTGTCAGATCAGATGAGGTAAGAGGTCATTTTGACCCCATTTCAAAGGGACTGAATCAAAACATACGTGTATGGGTAATTGTTCAGGTACTGAGATGTTAATTGTCAACATCTTAAAGGTTATCTTGCCCCAATTTCTGGAGACATATGTGCATATATAGCTGTTAGGTCCTTGGTTCCCAGGGGAGGAGGGGAAGCAGTATGGCATGGAGGCTGAGAAGGTTCAGAATTGTCAGAAATGGCTTCAGAATTGTCTTAAAGTTTTACAAGATCCAATGCTTTCAGTCCACACACACCAACAAGTACTCCACAAGCTGGTTCTGCAGAAGCAGATGTCATCCCTAAATAGGACAGGTCTTTTATCTACCTGGAGCTTGTAACTTGGAGGTGCTGTGATTGCAGTAAGCACTGCCAGCTCTCCTGGGAGACACACCTGGTAGGGTTTGGGGGCGAGGGTGAGGGTGCCACAGTGGTGCTGTCTCCAGCTACAAGCCTAAAGGTAGAGTCTGGCAAACCTTAGAGAGGAAGACCTCAAGGGAAGAGAGGTGGCTGGCACCCTGGAATTCACAAGGAAACTTTCATAATCCCCAAAGCCCTGTCAAAAATAGGATCCCATTTTCTGTGTGATATCTGAGATAAACCCCAGTGCTGATCTGGTATTTATCATCCATAATAAACCAGAAATTGTCAAATGGTGGTGATTCTCAGCTTTCATCCCAACATTCTTCAGGCAGAATCATCCACATCTGATTGTGAGTTCAAGGCTAACCTGGTTTACACTGTTGGACTCTGGCATCCAAACACCGAGAAGGAGTCGCCCCCAGAGACCATACACCACAGCCGATGCAAAAGCATGAAGATTTTATTAATTCTGTCATGACAGGGTCCCCCAGCGTTCGGGAAGCCAAGGGACCTCGAATAGCGGATATAGTCTACTTTTAAAGGGGCCATAGAAGCAAGGGGGGTTGTTCTTTGACTATTCTGATTGGCTTATTTGAAAAGGATATTACCAACAATTGATTGGAGAGCTGTTGCCAGATCAGATGAGGTAAGAGGTCATTTTGACCCCGTTTCCCAGGGGACCGAACCAAAGCATACGTGTACGGGTAATTGTTCAGGAACTGAGTACATGCGAGTGTAGCTGTTAGGTCATTGGTTCCCAGGGGAGGAGGGGAAGCACTATGGCACAGAGGCTGAGAGGATTCAGAATTGCCAAAAATGGCTTCAGGATTGTCTTAAAGTCTTAC
>NW_026074877.1:0-1493 GCF_014885135.2 Alexandromys fortis
ATATATGCCATATACTGGCAAAACAGCCTCTACTGTGAGGTGGAGGATTGTATCCAACTTAAACAGCCCTAGAACATGAAAAACTTTAAAGTGTAATCTCTACTCTGTCCTAACTCTGAAAATTCAGGGTTAGAATATTTGGATTGAAGTTGTGAGTTTTGTAGATGAATATGGCTTTTCTCTTGCTAGTGTACCACATTAATACAGAAAGACAAGAAGTTATTCTATGTAAGACACAGTTATTGTTGGATCTTCAGCAATATACTGTTCTTTGCAGGACAAGAGCTGTCCACTTTAAGGAAGGGAAGGAATAGTACACAGAATTACACCACAGCATTGTTTCTACAGCAAGCCTGTTTTCAGGAGTGACAGGTCTCTGGATGTTCAAGGCAATTCAATATTTTATCCTCTTTCTGCATTTTTGAGAACAACAAGCTACAGTCTCACTTCTGGAGGCAATGGTCCAGCAAACTGGTCTCTGTTTTCTTTTTTTTCTTCTTCCTGAAGCAGCAAACCCTATAGACTTTTCATTCAGTAGTTCAAGTGGTGTTCATAACATATCAACCCAGGGCAGAACATTTTTTGCGGTCTTCCAGGTGCAGGATAAAATGGGACCAGGTCCTGATAAGACTCCACAGTACCTGCCTGTGACTAAAAACTCACATTAAGCAATATGATGAATGAGCTTCCTGTTTCCCTCAACTTATCTTCTAGCAGCTGGTTGGTGGCAAATGTCGCCATCCCAGCTTCTGAAACCTCTGTACTCTCTCATGTGAAATAATAGGCAAATCATCTTGTGTTAGATTAGTATTTACTGCTTATAAAATTTGTCATGAGCACCAATTAATCTGCATTAACCTGAGCAGAAACAAACACAAAAATAAATAAAATGGCAAATGTGAAAACCAAGTTCAGTATAGCTTAAAAATATTCTATGACTATAAGATAGTATAATTCTATCTATAGAAGTTTATCTTCTAACTCTAAATGACATTGGCAGAGATGTTTCCTCTTCCCACTGCAAATCTTTCAGAGGATATGATTGATACTTGATTATGTTCTCATGAGTTGTATAGTCAGGTCCTATATTTAAAAGGAAAGTCTTCAAAATTAAAAAGGCTTGTAGAGATCGTTCATTTGATTTAACTTTTGAAGAAGAAAACTAAACAGATGGTGAACAAATAGTTCTTTCTCTAAAGTATTTTGTTGTAGGCAGAAAATAAAACAAACAAAACCAAAACAAAACAGTGTCCATGTTGGCTCAGGTCTGCTGCTACACAACATCTGCATTTATAAAGGCAATCCTGGTGACTATTAACCTGAGCACTCTAGAGTATGAAGGAAATGCTTTTAATGCAGTTTTTACTTTCCTTCTAAGGGAGTTCTCTTCTTCTACTTTTTCTTTTTTTTTTTCTTTTTTTTTATTGAGAATAAGAAAAAAAAGTTTCCGCCTCCTCCCAGCCTCCCATTTCCCTCCCCCTCCCCCAATCTTC
>NW_026074878.1:0-1486 GCF_014885135.2 Alexandromys fortis
CCTGTGGAAAGTCCAAGGTCCTCCCCCATCCGTTCATGTCTAGGAAGGTGAACATCCAAACTGGCTAGGCCCCCACAAAGCCAGAACCCCGTGCCATTGTCCTTGGCTTCTCATCAGCCCTCATTGTTCGCCATGTTCAGAGAGTCCGGTTTTATCCCATGCTTTTTCAGTCACAGTCCAGCTGGTCTTGGTGAGCTCCCAATAGATCAGTCCTACTGTCTCAGTGGGTGGGTGAACCCCTCGTGGTCCTGACTTCCTTGCTCATGTTCTCCCTCCTTCTGCTCCTCATTGGGACCTTCGGAGCTCAGTCCGGTGCTCAAGTGTGTGTCTCTGTCTCTATCTCCATCCATCGCCAGATGAAGGTTCTATGGTGATATGTGAGATATTCGTCAGTATTGCTATAGGATCGGTTCCCTATCCTCAGCTGCCCAAGGGACATCGCCTTGGGCACCTGGGAGCCATTCTAGGTTCAAGTCTCTTGCCAACCCTAAGGTGGCTCCCTTAACTAAGATATGTGCTACCCTGCTCTCCTATCCAACCTTCCTTTATGGAATCATCCTGTTTCCCCAAGTTCCCCCCATCCTCCCCTTCTCACTTTTCTCTCCCCATCTCCCCTTAGCCCCATCCCACCCCACCCCCAAGATTCCAATTTTTTGCCCGGCAATTTTAAATCTCACAATCTTTTAATTGACAATTGAAGCCCTGTAAATCTTAACAGTGTCAATTTCTCTAAGGGGTAATCTTTTCCCATTCAGATTGCTGGCAGTTATCACTGTTCTGTTGAGACTTGTTTATAAATACTGGTAGGAAAGGCTCACTTAGGATTTGCTCTCTATCTAGACATTCTCCTCCCATATCCTAGACATGCTGGAGGAAGTGTCACACTGATTTTAGAACCACGCTCTCTGAGTCTCCCTTGAGAAATAATGTGCTATTTGCAATTTTTTTTCAGTTTGGTAAAGATTAAACTTTAGCTTTTGTCTCATAAATTTTACTTAGTCTTTCTATATTCTCTTTTTTTCCCATATAATGTAGAAAAAAATACACTTACGTACTTTTAGGTGTCTGCCATTGAGACAAGGATAGGTGACTGCAGTTCTTTGGTCCTCTCTATTTTATCAACTACTTCTTCCTTCGGAAGCTCTGAAATCCGATCTCCACTTCCAAAGCAATATGTCCCTTTTTATTTATTCATTTTATTTCTGTGTATTTGTGTGTGAACACATGCATGGCATGTGCACACACATGCATGTGGTGTATGTGCACATATGTGTACAGGTGTGTGTCCATGTGTGTACACTCAGTCCAGAGAGGATATTGGGTGCCCTGCTCTATTATTCTTTGGTTTATTCCATTGAGACAAGGCCTCTTGCTAAATCTGAAGTTGGATGGTGTTGAAATAGGAGCGGCGGGGCTGCGTCCCCAGCACCCCGGCCGCCTGCTAGCTCATGCCCGAAATAACAACACACAAACTGTATTCATTTAA
>NW_026074879.1:0-1548 GCF_014885135.2 Alexandromys fortis
GGGTTTCTCTGTAGCTTTTGGTTCCTGTCCTGGAACTAGCTCTTCTAGACCAGGCTGGCCTCGAACTCACAGAGATCCGCCTGCCTCTGCCTCCCAAGTGCTGGGATTAAAGGCATGTGCCACCACCACCCGGCTCTTTCTTTTTTTCTTTCTTTCTTTCTTTCTTTCTTTCTTTCTTTCTTTCTTCCTTCCTTCCTTCCTTCCTTCCTTCCTTCTTTCATTCTTTCTTTCCTTCCTTTTCTTTTTTCTTTTCTTTTTTTTTTTAACAGGGTTTCTCTATGTAACAGCTCTGACTGTCCTGGAACTCACTTTGAGGACCAGGCTGTCCTCAAACTCACCAAGATCCATCTGCCTCTTCCTCACAAGTGTTGGGATTAAAGACATGCATCATCATTGCCTGGCACACCAATTTTCTTGATAGATACCACTTACCAAAGCTAAATCAAGATCAGATACAAAATTTAAGTAGATGCAAAACCCTCAAAGAAACAGAAACAGTCATTAAAAGTGTCCCAACCAAGAAAAGTCCACAGCCGAATGGTTTCAGCATAGAATTCCTGCAGTTTTTCAAAGAAGAGCTGATGCCAGCACTCCTTACATTATTTTACAAAATAGAAACTGAAGGGACATTGCCCAATTCATTTTATGAGACCACAATCACCCTGATACCCAAACCATACAAAGACCTAACAAAGAAAAAGAATTACAAACCAATTTCCCTGATGAACATAGATGCAAAAATACTCAGTAAAAGATTTGAAAACATAGTCCAAGAACATATCAAAATTATCAGTGTAATCCACCAAATAAAGAAACTGAAAACACACACACACACACACACACACACACACACACACACACACACGATCTCCTCACCAGATGCTGCAAAAGCCTTTGACAAAAATCCAACACTTTTTCATGAGAAAAGTCTTAGAAAGATCAGGGATACAAAACACATAGCTAAACATAATAAAGGCGATATATAGCAAGTCCATAGTTAATATTAAATTAAGTGGAGAGAAATTTATAGCAGTTCCACTAATATCAGAGCCAAGATAAGGCTGTCAACCCTCTCAATATCTACCCAATATAGTACTAGAGCAATAAGACAGCTTAAGGAAATCAAGGGGATACAGATTAGAAAGGAAGAAGTCAAAGTATTGGTATTTGCAGATGATATGATAGTATACATAAGTGACCCCAATAATTCCACCAGGCAACTCCTACAGCTGATAAACACCTTCACTTGGTGAAGTCTCTCTGGTGGCAGCTGGGTTAGGCACCACAATCTATGAGGATGGCAGAATATCATTAAGAACCATTTAATTGACTTTTTGTTTGTTTGTTTGTTTGTTTGTTGCATTTGGAGCAGCGGCAGGGCTGCCTCCCCAGCACCCGGCCGCCCGCATGGCTAGCTTATGCCCGAAATAATTACACGGAAACTGTATTCTTTCAAACACTGCCTGGCCCGGCTAGTTCCAGCTTCTTATTGGCTAGCTCTTACATATTGTTCTAACCCATTTCTAATATTCTGTGTAGCCCACGAGC
>NW_026074880.1:0-1533 GCF_014885135.2 Alexandromys fortis
GCACAGGGATACATTTGTTACATCTTGAGCAGAATACCCAGAGCCAAATCCCTGCCAATTCAAGGGTGTCTGGGAGTCAAAAGAGAATAAGGGTGTGACTTTGAGACATAACAACCATAGGGTGTCAGTTCAGGAGATCAGTGTGGTCTCAGTCCTCAAGTAGCAGGGATACCAGGGAGCTGGAGGAGACAGAAGAGGAAGAATCCTGCGCCAACACATGCCCTGTCCAAGCTGTTCAAATGGGTGCTTTCCCAATCAATCTATTGTTAGAGACAAGTGGAAATATATCATCTGCTTCTAAGCCCTTTTCCCAGGATGCAGATGACTCAGGCCTGAGCTAAGCTGCTTGCTTAGTTTGTGGAATTTTATCACTGGAAAGGTATGTCAAGACTGGGCTCCGGAGGGTCTGCTTGCTGCTCATATCCTTGATTCCAGCACCTCCTGGTCCAGTATCAAGACTGAGCCCACTACAACTAAGTCACCATTCAAGGATAGGTCCCCTTTCTTACCACACGAATTGTAAACTGTAGCAACCATAGCATAGCCATAGCTTTGTTACAAATATCCAAAAAGATCAATACACAAGTTTCAGGCAGCACATTCAACTTAAAGGGATGAAGCCTGTCCAAACCCACACATCAAGTAATGAAAAGTTTACATACAAAATGAAAAGGTTGATAATATCAATTTTAACTCCCCACCTAAAGTGCAAGAGAACTTCAAGCAAATATGCAAGGGTTTCCCATCTATGACCCAAAGCCCCAAGGGCCACTCACAAGCAAAGTGTTCATGCCCTGGCAGATCGCTGAAGGACAGAACGTAACAAACTCTGTTGGATAAATTCTATAGAGGAAAATTGGGGGTTCGGTATAGCTGTGTTCCCCCAAATACAGTGAATAGGGATGTCTCCCACAACGAATCAATATAAAACAAACAAACAAAACATGGTTCAGTTCACCATGCACACCTGAGGAGTCATCCTTCCCTTAACAAAGAGATGCTCTATGGTAAAAAGCAGTTCAGGGCATCCAGAGACCTTGTCTTCTGAACCAGTCCCTGTCAGCAAAAAGTCCATATTCAACATGTTCCAGCAGTCCTTGTTCGCTGTCCTAGGCATGAGCAATGCATAAAAGTGTGATCTGAAAAGCAAGTGTTTTTCCCCCAAAGAGTAAACTTTTTGATATAACTTTCTCTGAGTATGTTTTTTTTTCTTCAGGTTGTATCAGCTACTAGGTCAAACAGAAATGTTTGCGTCGGGTCCACCCTATAATACTGCTTCAGGAGAGGATTGGATCCTCAAAGGGGGGACAGAACCATCTCCAAGTTCCATCCCTGTAATTAGAGTCAATTATACTGTAATTATGGAAATAAAAGATTTTAGGATTTATGTGGTGTGTGTGTTCATATGTGTGTGTGTGTGTGTTCGTGTGTGAATTTGGAGGGGAAGACTCTAAATCAACCCTACAAGACACAAACAAGAAGCCTTTGGTACTGGGGTGAGTGATAAATCAACCATGTTAGACCCTACCCTAA
>NW_026074881.1:0-1536 GCF_014885135.2 Alexandromys fortis
AGAAAAGGGGGTTTCATCTGCTAATTATTGTGACACGTGTAGGTTGACCAATCTGGTGGCCAGGATAGTGTGTGCTGCTGCTGTGGGGATGAACACAGCTTGAAGCTCAGATGTTTCTCTGGGCCCTAACTGGGTCTTCACTCTTAGAGCATCAAGGGTCCATCTTAGCAGGCCAGTCAGAGTGGGTAATGCTGAATCCTGTGTAACATGGAGATTCAGGGTGAAGGGTAGGGGCCTTGAGAAAACCCAAGGTCTGTGCATCAAAGGAGATGAGGTACCTACCCGGTGACAGTTGTACCATAGTGCTATGTTTATTGTAAGCCTTCCTGAGGGCCCAGGCCTCCTTGTCTGGTCTGTGGTTTGTTCTGGGAAGTTACCAGCTATTGCTTCTGCTCATTTTCTCAGCTCTGCATTGCTGGCACTACAGTGTTACCACGTGTTGCCCATTGCTTCTGGAATTCATACCTTGTGATGTTTCTTTCCTTGGGGTCTTTTTGTAAGGTAGGTTCCACTCTGTAGCCCTGGCTGAGCTGGAATTTGCTCTGTAGAGCAGGCTGGGTTCAAATTTCAGGGATGTTTGCCTTTCTTTCTTCTGAGTGCTGGCATTGAAGACATGTTCAGCCAAGCCTGGCCTCTCTTGTATCTTTACTTACGTTGTTTTTTTTAATCAGTTTTGTTTCCATCTCCCCTTTTGTTCACTATAAGTCCATTAGTCAATCTACAAACTGACGTTCATCATCTGTTCGTTGTTCTTTTAGGTTCTTGTAGCTTTATTTGAATTTATTTGATCATTTTCAGTCTGCAGCATGCATGCTCATTTTGAAGTCTGTCTCTGACACCTCTGCTTTCCCATTTTTCTGTTTTGATTATCTGCAGTTTCTCATAGTTTCACTCCTATATTCCACAGCTAGGAGCGTGTTGTTTTGCTGTCTAGGTAGGAGACGGCTGGTTGAGAGCTGGGCCCCTGACTCTGGCAGTCTGACTGCCCCAGGCAATGTGAACCTCAGATGCCATGTCAGCCATTCAGTGCTGCCAGCTGGCTGCTGGGGCAGTGCTATCACAGATATCGCTTGCCCGTTTGTATCTTGTACAGTTTTCTGACTGAACCTAGTTTGTTGGTAGATTTACAGGACTCAGTCTATCACCCCTGGATTAGTTTTTATGGTTTTGTTTGTTTTTTTTTTTTTTTTTTTTTTTTAGAAAAGAAGACTTAAAATGGTGGGTATTAAGTGTGTGTGTGTGTATATATATATATATATATATGTGTGTGTGTGTGTGTGTTGTGTGTGTGTGTACACTTTAAAATGATATATATATATAGAGAGAGAGAGATGCATATATCCTTTTATTGATTTGTTGGGGGTTCTGGGGGATGTAAACATCTGTATATGTATGCACTTGCATATGGAGGACAAAGTCAACATTGCTCCACACTTTATTTCTTTTTTTTAATATTTATTTATTTATTATGCATACAATATTCTGTCTGTGTGTATGTCTGCAGGCCAGAAGAGGGCACCAGACCTCATTACAGAT
>NW_026074882.1:0-1547 GCF_014885135.2 Alexandromys fortis
ATGCCTGCAGGCCAGAAGAGGGCACCAGACCCCATTACAGATGGTTGTGAGCCACCATGTGGTTGCTGGGAATTGAACTCAGGACCTTTGGAAGAGCAGGCAATGCTCTTAACCTCTGAGCCGTCTCTCTAGCCCTATCTGTAGAATCTTGGGCAGAGGAGATGGCTCACTGGGTGCAAGGGCTTGCTGCTCAGGCCTGATGACCCGAGTTTGAATCCCTGGAGCCCACATAGAAATCTGGATGCAGTGGTGAGCATCTATAATCTTCAGTACTAGTTTTTTTTTAAGTTACTTTTTTAAATATTTATTTATTTATTTATTTATTTATTATGTATACAATATTGTGTTCGCATGTATGCCTGAAAGCCAGAAGAGGGCACCAGACCTCATTACAGATGGTTGTGAGCCACCATGTGGTTGCTGGGAATTGAACTCAGGACCTTTGGAAGAGCAGGCAATGCTCTTAACCGCTGAGCCATCTCTCCAGCCCCCTTTAAGTTACTTTTTAATTATGTCTGTATGTGTGCTTGTGTATGGGGCTGTGCATGTGAGTGCAGGGGCCCATGGGATCCAGAAGGCATTGGCTTCCCTGGAACTGGAGTTATAGGCAGTTGTGAGCTGTCCGGTGTGGGTGCTGGGAACTGAACTTGAGCTTCAAGAGCTTCATGTGAGATGGGAGGTGAGGACAGGGGAGTGGCCTGGAAGCTTGCGGGCCAGTTATCCTGGAGTATGAAGGTCCTGGGTCAACAAGGAAGAAGAGAACTGTCTCCGGAAAGTTGTCCTCTGACCCTCCCCCGCAACACATGTGCGTGGGTGGTGGTTTGAATAAAACTGGCTTTCATAGGCTCATGTATTTGAAGGCTTGGTTGGCAGTTGGCAGCCTGGGAAAAGTTAGGAGGGGTGGCCTTGTTGGAATACTGGAGTAGGTGTGGTCTCGTTGGAGGTGTGCCCCCCACCCCCGCCATCTGCCACCTGTAGATCAGGACATAGTGCTCAGCCCAGCACCTGTCTATGCAGCCATGCTCCCCACTATGATGACAGCTAACCCTATGGAACTGTAAGCAAGCCCCCACTTAAATGCTTTCTTCTCTAAGTGGCCTTGGTCATGGTGTCTTTTCACAGTCACAGAACAGTGACTAAGAGAGCATGTGGCACACATGCAGAAGAATACGGCATCTGTAGTCATGGAACCATTTTCATTTTTGGTATTGGTAGAACACCATCTTCTCACTCATTCCCTGATTGGTCCGGTTGGAGGTTTATTGAGTTTATAGATTTCTTCAAACAAGCATCTTTTGTCTTTATTAATTTCCTCTATTAATTTTTAATTTATGGTTTTCAGTTAAAATTTTTTTTCTGTTTACTTCGGTTTAGTTGGCTCCCCTTAGTTTCTTTCCATTTTAAGATATATTTTTTGAGTCGGGCATAGTGGTACACACTTTTTTTCCCCTGCACTTGAGAGGCAGAGGCAGATAGATCTCTGAGAGTTCGAGGCCAACCTGGTCTACAAATTGAGTTTCAGGACAGCTAGGACTGTTATACAGAAA
>NW_026074883.1:0-1537 GCF_014885135.2 Alexandromys fortis
TCCTCATTGTTGCTATGTTCAGCAAGTCCGGTTTTATCCCAGGCTTTTTCAGACCCAGGCCAGCTGGCCTTGGTGAGTTCCCGAAAGAACATCCTCATTGTCTCAGTGTGAGCGTGCACCCCAGAAGGAGAGAGAGCATGAACAAGGAACTCAAGATAATGATTTTTAAGGGAATGGTTGGGTCCTGTGCTACTTCCTTGTAACTGCGGAAACTAAGCGGAATGACACGTGACAAAACTAAACTGCCCAGGAAAAGCTGACCCCTCATTGCCATCAATAGTGCAGCTACTTCACTTTTGATCATTGCTATGTATCCTGGGACACAGGGTAGACAGCATGGCCCTGAAGCCACAGGGCCTAGGGGTTGGCTGTCATGGGTAGTATCCTGACCTTTGGAAAGTTGTTATCTTCCTCTTGCCTCAACTTCCCCATCTTGGCAAGGGGAGAATGGTGCTCATCTCAAAGGCCTGCTAGATGAAATGATATCTGTAGGAAAAAGTTAGAAGAGGATATGCATGTGCAAAGCGGTGCGTGCTTATTCTTGATACTCATGTGTGTGTGTGTGTGTGTGTGTGCATGCGTGTCTACACTCTGGGGATGACAGTCAAGAAGGTAGGGATGTTAAAACTGCTAAATTGTTGAGCATAAATTATCAAGGGGAATGCATTCTGATTGTAAGCGCAAATCAATTTTATGGGTCCCCAAATTGCCACCGTTTGAGTTTGCTGAGGTAACCTATTTTCAGCCCAATGATGGAAAGAGAGGGTTTGGTGCCTGTGGACCCCAGGAGCCTGTACCCATTGACTCAAGGGAGCAGACCACAAGCCGGGGAGGTGGTGGTTGTGTTTATGGAGAAGTGCCCATTTCCTACTCTGTAACCCCAGTTACACAAGCTTTAACTCTGGAGCCTTACTTACAGCAAGGCTTTCGCCATCACATGTAGCCTCTTCATTTAGTGCTTCTAATAACCGCACTTATAATTCAGAAGCAAATTTAGCTGCAAACTTCCAGCCTATTCTTGCGCCATTAAATCTGCCTCATCATAATTTTAAAAGACTTGTTTGGTTTTAGCAGACAGACAATACACTATCATCTAGCCATCTCTCTATTATCTGAACAGAAAAGAACCAATAATTTCTACAATCAGAGTATCTATAAACCAGCATGTTGGTCTCTGGTGTTCATTTGTGGTATTTTTGAAGTGGTGGCGGGGGAGGCGTCATTGCATCTGAATGCAGATGTTGCTAATCTGAGAAATTTCAATACTCAGAAATGACTGGTGCTTCTTCCAGGAAGCCCTCGCCAGAGGACAGAGACAGTCTTCTTAAGTGTTCAGATTGTTGACTGTGCTCAGTGGTTCCTTTTTTCTCATAGACTGTGTCATTTTGGATGGAAAGCATGAGGCGTCAAGAGCCACTTTCCCTTTCCTGTCTCATTCTTTCCTTGAATGTTTTTGGAGACAGCATATAGACTAAATTATTTTAGCTTTAAGAACCTGCCAGTTGGAGCCAAGAGAGTGGAGACCAAGACAATGATT
>NW_026074884.1:0-1533 GCF_014885135.2 Alexandromys fortis
GGCGGTGGGGAAGAGACAGAAATCTTTAATTAATTAATAAAGAAATAAATAATTAAAAAATTAATTCCCTTGGATGGGTCTTTATAACAGAATTGTCTAATTATTTCTTATACAAGAATAATGTCAATCTGAGACCCGAGTTCTGAAGCACTCATATTTTATCTCAATAAATCTGAAAAAAACTTTTATAAATACAGTGGAAGGACAATAAATATTTTATAAGGAATAGTTAAATTTATAGCTATATTCCTTGCTCAGATTTTAGTCATGAAAATGATACATGCAAATTTTTCAATCTTTAGTTTTAAAAACTAGACCCTGGCTATTTTTGATTTTTGTACATAAATTCCAAAATTACTATAAGGTCATAGACTTTAAACATTCTAAATTTTAAAACTTCTTTATAAGGATTAATATTAGGAAGTATTTTTAATATTACCAATATCTTCTGAGGAATTGTAGAGATCCTTCAAAAGCAAAAATGACACATGACAGCCCTGATATGAAGACTGTGTAGTTCCCCAACTCACTTAGATGGTTTCACTTACAAAGAAAACTAAGGAAAATTCTATTTATATAATTAATCTTTGAACACAGTGTCAACCAATTGCACATTTGTGTAGTTTGTTCCTAGGAAAGAGAATATAAAGAACTGAAATTCCCTTCAGAATGTCTTAGGATTCCCTGTGGGATAAAATGCAGATCATCAACTGGGCATTGCTGATGGAGATTGTGCAAAATTCAGGTATTCCCAAAAGACTGATAAACATTTCATCATAATTGACATACCCGGTTGCTGTATGTCAATTTTGGTTTAGATATGAAATTGAATTCAGTGAGTGCTTTGTTGTCATGATGTCTGTACTGATCAAAACATAATTTAAAGCAGCTATATATATTTCCTACAAGAGAAAATACAAAAATAATATTGTTCTGATATTAAAAATAACATCTTATATTTGGCCAACTCTAAACTCCCTTAGTTCAATCATACATCTGGTAAAAGTTTATATCATGGCAAAGAGTAGAGGAAAAACAAAAAACATATGTTATAAGATAGAGGCGAATAGCCTTGCTTTTCAAACAGCAGTGTCCATGAATTTAAAGATATGAGGACAAATCAGTCACTTTGTAGAGATTCCATCTACCATTCTAACAAAATTTAATTCAATAAATTAGTCTTTTAGTAGACATTGTATATTCAAAACATAGTAATGTGTGTGTGCAAATGGTATGCACACATAGATTTATATAAATACAAATTTTTTTTATAATTGAGTGTATCTCATAGCAATAAATTAAAATGAAATTTATTCCTTGCAATTCTGAAGCTTGCATGGGCAGCCCATATATGGCAGTTCTGTTGAACTTGTCCATATTGGGTTTCACGGTCTAAGTTGATGAGGACGCCTGACCAGGTCTTCCTCAAGAGGGCACCAGAACTCATTACAAATGTTTGTAAGGCACCATGTGATTACTGGAAACTGAATTCAGGACCTTTGAAAGAGCAGACAGTGCTCTTTTTTTTTTTTT
>NW_026074885.1:0-1535 GCF_014885135.2 Alexandromys fortis
TGTAATTGTATCAGGCATGGTGGCATACCTGTAACCCCGACACTTGCTGGTGAAGGTAGGGAGCTGAGGCAGGAGGAGTTAAGGTTCTGGGTCATGCAGGACTAAATAGTAAGTTCTAGACAATTCTGTATAAAGACAGCCTGTCTCCAGAAAATGGCAATAGAGCCAAAGGATGGTTTAAAAAAGAGCTAGAGTCCATTCAGGAGAACCTGGGCCAAGATTGGAGAGAACATTCCAGGAAGGGCTTCCTGTGTGGATTGTATCAACATTTCTCTTTTCCCACCCAAATCCTCCAGTGCTGAACTTCATCAGAAATATACGTCTCGTAGTCACATAACAGGACATGGTGTATTTGAGGAACACCAGAGGTCTGTGCAAGGGCTGATAGACAGAAGGCCAGAGAGGTAACTAAGGGCTGTGTCTTACAAACCCTTGCAAGCACTTTTTACTTCATTCTGAATGAAATGCGCAACCATTGGAGGGTTTTGTGCAAATGCATGACATCATGTGTAGCCGTCTTTGATAAATATGCCAGTGCAGGGGTTCTCAGCATTCCTAGCTGCGACCCTTTAACACAGTTCTTATTCTGTGGTGACCCAACCATACAATCATTTCCATTGCTACTTCATAACTATAAATTTGCTACTGTTATGAATCATAATGTAAATATTTGATATGCAGGATTTCTGATATGTAGCTCCTGTGAAGTCACAACCCACAGGTTGAGAGCCACTGGCCTAGACTGTGATTGTTGGGCCTCATGAGGCCCAGTGTAACCTCCTAAACCTAACTTGAGTTTGATGAGGCCTAGTGTAACTTCCTGAGCCTAGCTCAAGTTTGGAGATCTGTCTCTGGCTACCTGACTTAGGCCTGCTTCTGCCCAGCCACCACCAATGTGGCAGAATATTATTGACCCTTGTTCATTGTTCCACCTTGGCTCATCCCTGGCTTCTCCACCCCCATCACAACCCTATATAAGTCCCTGCTTGATACCATTAAAGGAGTTCCTGCTTTGACAGACTCCCGACTCAGTGGGTGTGTTTCTCCCCAGTGGTCAAGGGGAGGGTGGCTGGGTTGTTCAACACTCACCCTCCTGCTCAGCCCCAGGGAGAGTCAGATGGGTCTGGCTCTGCTCACCCCCCTTTTGCCAGAGAACCTGGTAGTGATTGTTACTATTGATATAGTGAAAAGTTATGTTATTAAATACAAAGCAAGTTTAGTTTAATGGTCAGGGGTTAGACTTGAGAAAAAAAAGCCCTAGGAGAATGTGTATCAGGGCTTCATTCTCGGCAATTAGAAAGGTGACATCCCATCAAATAAGATGGAGCAAGCAGCTGCACAGTGGCACACGCCTTTAATTCCAGCACTCGGGAGGCAGAGGCAGGTGCATCTCTGTGAGGCCAGCCTGGTCTACAAAGTTCCAGGATAGCCAGGGCTACCCATAGAAACCCTGTCTTGGAAAACAAAACTAACAAAATGGTGGGATAAAATGCAGTTCTAACACAGGGGAAAACTGAAAGTTTAGTTTTGGATAT
>NW_026074886.1:0-1535 GCF_014885135.2 Alexandromys fortis
ACAGGAAGATGCCGAGGAGTACTTAGGCTTCATTCTTAATGGACTTCATGAGGAAATGCTGAGCCTGAAGAAGCTTCTCTCCCCCACTCATGAAAGTAAGTTCTTTTATGTGAGACTGTTTGCCCGACAGCTGCTTGTCAAGGACGGTGCATGTCCATGTTCTCTCTCACACACCCATCTGAAGTCGCATGTCCATCAACAGTGACTAGGGTGCATTAATAACTAGTTTGTTTCATTACCTTTAGCCCAGCAGTGAGAAAGTTAGGTTTGGATAACTGGAATTTATCTAGATGCATGCTGTTTTGCTTTAACTTTTACTCCAAAAAGATTGAGGCCTTAGTTACTGATCTCTTGTGTAAAACGTGGGACCAGTACAGTGGTACTAAAGGGTTTGTTTACCTTGGTTTACAGTTCTAGAAGGATTGTGCCCAGCACAGTGGAGAAGCACAGTGGCGAACTAGACAGCCACATTTCACCCACACACAGGAAGCAGAACACAGAGCCGAGCTGTAGACCCTCAAAGCCTAGCCCCTGTGATGTATTTCCTCCAGCAAGGCTTTACTGTCTTAAGGTTCCAGATCCTTCCAAACAATGTCACCAACCAAGAACTAAGTGTCCAGCCCCATGAGCTTGTAGGGTACATTTCTCATTCACACGACTTCTGAAATGCAGAAAAGCAGAACAGGTAGCTGGAGGACCTACAGGCATGGGCTCACTTCGCACACCTGTACCCGTCTCCTTATGATGTGAAGTTGGAGGAAATAGTTGAGTTGCTGATTGGTACTAAAAGGTCTCCCTATGTGCCTTTGGCTGTCCTGGAACTCACTTTTTAGAGCAGGCTGGCCCCAAACTCACAGAGATCTGTCTGCCTCTGCCTCCTGCCGGGATCAAAGGCGTGTACCACCACTGCTAGGCTTTTTTTTTTTTTTAAAGTAGTTGACAGACCTGCTTTTTTGCTGTTGTTTTGGTTCTTTATATTTATTTAATGTGTGTGTGTGTGTATATGGAGGGGTGGGTGTGGGTTGTGCCTGTGCAATTGTGTGTGTACAAAATGGAGGTCAGGATAATTTGCAGGAGTTAGTCTTTGTCATGTGGTACTAGGAATCAAACTCATGTTTTCAGGCCTAGGGCATGTGGCTTCACCTGATGAGCCCTTTCACCCAGCCCGACAAATCATTACACCAGTGGTTCTCAATCTGAGGATTGTGACCCCTTTGGGGTTTGTCTAAGACCATCAGAAGACACAGATATTTACAGTTTAGAACAGTAGCATAGTTATGAAGTAGCTATGAAAATTGTGGTTGGGGAGGGTCTCATAACATGCACTGTACTCAAAGGTTGCAGCACTAGGAAGGTCGAGAACAGCTTCTGCAGAATGTATATTTGCTTGGATTTTTTGTTGTTGAGAATAGTAACCTAAGCAGACCCTTTTCTTTTCAGAACTTACTGTTTCCAATGGGCCCAGAAGCCACTTGATAGAGGACGAAGAGCAGGAAGACACCGGTGAAGGGAGTGAGGATGAGTGGGAGCAAGTG
>NW_026074887.1:0-1535 GCF_014885135.2 Alexandromys fortis
TTTTTACCACTGGGTAAGTACTTAAGTACTCTGTTGTGTAAATGTACACATTTATCCATTTTTGGGTTGAGGTGCATCTAGGTTGTTTCCAGATTTCAGCTGTTCTGAATAATGCTGGTATAAACATAGTTGAGCAAATGTCCTTGTGGTATGGGTCTGCATCCTTTGGATATATGCCAAAAAGTGGTATTTCTGGGTCTTGAAGTAAATTGATTCCAAATTTTCTGAGAAACCACCATACAGATTTCCAAAGTGGTTGCACAAGTTTGCACTCCCACAAACAGTGGAGAAGTGTTCCCCTTACTCTGCATTCTCTCACTGGTGTTTTTGATCTTAGCCATTTTGACTGATGTAAGATGGTATCTTGGAGTTATTTTGATTTGCATTTTCTTGATGGCTAAGGATGTTGAGCAGTTCCTTAAGTGTATTTTCACCATTTGAAATTACTTTATTGGGAATTCTTTGTTTAGACCTGTACCCCATTTTTAAATTGGATTATTTGATATTTTGATACAGATACAGAAAGACAAGCACAGGATGTATGTACTCAATTTTAAATGGCTATTAGACATAAAGCAAAGAATAACCAGTCTACAGTCCACATCAAGAGAAGACAGGAAACAAGGAAAACCATTAGAGGGATATGCATGGATTCCCCTGGAAGTGGATGTAGACAAGATCTCTTTAGGAAAGTGGCAACATTGGGGGATAGGTGGAGGGTGGTATGTGTGTGAAGAGGAGAAAAAGGAAGTGGAGAGAAAAACATCAAAGATTGGGAAGGGCAAGTTAGGTGAAGGACAGAGAGAGAGGGCAACAAATGAGATACCTTGAAAAAGGGAGCCATTGTGAGGTTAGTGAGAATCCAGGTGCTAGAGAAATTCCCAGGAATCCACAAAGATGTCCCAAGCTAAGAATTTAAGCAGTAATGGAGAGGGTACCTAAAATGCCCTTCCCCTGTAATTATATTGATGACTACCTTAATTGTCATCATAGAGCTTTCTTTCTGTAACTGATAGAAGCAGATGCAGAGATCAACAGCTAAGCACTGGACCAAACTCCTAGAGTCCAGCTATAGAGAGGAAGGAATGATATTATAAGCAAAAGGAACAAGACCATGATGGAGAAACCCACAGAAACAGCTGAGCTGATCTAGTGGTAGCTCACTGACTCTGGAATGATACCTAGGAAACCTGCATAAGACCAAATTAAGCCTTCTGAATGTGGGTGACAGTTGTGTGGCTTGGGCAGTTTGTGAGGCTACAAGCAGTGAAATGAGTATTTATCCCTAGAGCATGAATTGGCTCTTTGGAGCCTATTCCCTATGGTAGGATACTTTGCTCAGCTTAGATACAGGGGGGAAAGCTGTGGTCCTGCCTTAAGTGCTATGACAGATTTCCTTGACTCCCTATGGGAGACCTTACCCTCTCTGAGGCATGGATAAGGGTGGGGTGGGCATAAGATTGGAGTGAGAGGACAGGAGGGAGAGGGAACTGGGATTGGTATGTAAAGTAAGATTGTTGTAGAGATATAAAAAA
>NW_026074888.1:0-1451 GCF_014885135.2 Alexandromys fortis
TTTATTTATTGGTTTTTCAAGACAGGAACTAGCTCTGTAGACCAGGCTGGTCTCGAACTCACAGAGATTCGCCTGCCTCTGCCTGCCAAGTGCTGGGATTAAAGGCGTGTGCCACCATTGCCCGGCTTGAAATAATAAATTTAAAAAGTACAAGTAGTATAACTAATTGTTTTTTGTAGTAAAGAGGAGAGGGCTGTGTCCCGCCGCCCAGCTCCCAGTCACCCGGCTAGCTTACACCTGAAATAATCACACAGAAATTGTATTAATTAAATTACTGCCTGGCCCACTATTTCTAGCCTCTTATCGACCAACTCTCACATTCTGATCTAACCCATTTCCATTAATGTGCATTGCCATTTGACTGTGGCTTAACGGCATGAGTCTAACCAGCGTCCGTCTTGGGCAGGAGAGCCATGGTGTCTGCCATACTTCCCTTCTTCCCAGCATTCTGTTCTGTGTACTCCACTCACCTAAGGGCTTCCCTATCAAAAGGCCAAGGCAGTCGCTTTATTCAACCAATGAAAGCAACACACAAACAGAAGAACTTCCTACACTATTTACCCTTTTTCTGTTTAAACAAAAAAGAAAGACTTTCACTTTAACATTGTAAAATTACATATAGCAAAACAGTTATAAAGCAAGAATTATAGTTAAAATATTTATATCTATTTTATCTTTTATCATGACAAAGGAAAACTATCACTATAACTAACCATTCTTCAACTCCATCAATGATTTCAAAAGGATATAATATTACCTAAGTAAACAGGGAGTACATTGTAAGCAACTTTCAAAATTCTAAAAATGACAGAAACATCTCGCTGCCTGGACAGTGACCCAAAATTTTCCTGTTAAATAAATAAAACAAAATTTATACCAATGCAAATTAATTATATCTATATAATCTCCCCCTTTAAATGTAACAGAACATTTATAAACAATATTTGGGAATACGGGTGTAGTTTTTTCTCTCCAAACTGCTTTGTGCTGTATGGGGGCATTGTTATTAAGGTCTTTCATGGTATAACCTATAACCATTGGGGCATCATCTTCAGCCTACAGGCCCATAGTATCCAGCAGACAATTCCATAAAACAGGAAATTTTAATGACAGTTCAGTCACTTTTTTCTGTGTCCTGCAGAATGTCTCGCAGACTCTTTCATGAAACAGGAATTCCGAAGTACCATCTCACCTTTACACGAGTTCAGAAGTCCTCTCTCTGTGGGTTCTTCATGTCCAGTTTGTGCAACAGTCCAGGCAAGAGCAGTTTCTTGTCCAAATGGCTAAGCAACTCCATAAGGAGCCTCTTCAATGCCCATCTTCCTCTCAAAGTAGCTTGGTGCTGCCAGGAGAAGATGTGTCTCATTGTCATGAAAATCCCTAAGTTATTAAAACATTTAAAATGCCATATCCTGTAGTCTTTGAAAGATATGAAGAATGTCTATCTAACT
>NW_026074889.1:0-1419 GCF_014885135.2 Alexandromys fortis
GCTATATGCTGTTATATGGAATGAAAGAGATAATAACAAATATTTTATATCTTACAAAAAAATTCTATCTTAATCTTTCAATGCCTAAAATAATCTTATATTTTCCAAAGGAAATCACAGTAGAGCTCTCTTTGTGTTTATTTGAAACTTAACCAAGAGGAGAATTATTACATGAACATTGTGATCAGTGAACCTCTATGCAAGCCATTGTTTATAGTGTGATGCTTATAGAATTTCCCAATGGGATGGAAAGTAGGAGACCAAATGTGATTGACACTGTAATCCCTTTATCACTGACTTTAGCCACAGCACTAAGTGAAAAAAACATTAATTCATTTTTAATGCCTGATGTTAAAAGTTCTTAAGTTGTAAGATCAGTTGTATAACAAATTATGTATAAACATACCTTCCTTGATTTAAGATTCATTTAAAATATTGCCTGTTTTGTCAAATGTTCATGGTTTCGTCTTTTTGAGTTATCTTTACATCAATACTACAATAAGCATCTCGTTCCAGTGTGTAATCTTATACAATATATTCTCCTGTACTGGAATATTTTATTAAGTTACATTTCTTCATTGAAGTGAGACATCATCATATATATGCAAAAAAGGATCAAGACTTTGAATGCTGATTTGTACATAATTCTCAATATTTCATTGCAAAATAGTCATAATATATTCTATTTTTCTAATATGAAATTTTATTTGTACTCTCTTGATAGAATGCAAAAGGCTCTGTTGTCCATTGTTAGCAATATTGTGAAACGGCAAAATTCACCACTAGTCACAAGTGTGGAGATAGCATGGCATTTCCAGTCACAGGCTGAGAACTGAACTATGAAGTGATAAACAGGCAGAGATCTACTGTGTAGATCTAATTTATGAGACCATGAATTGACAAGCTATCAATGAGATACGGTGTACCTTCCCAGATTACTGAAGGATTAATAACTTACATTATTTCTGTCAACCTTGCAGTGTGTCCATGAAATAAAGAGATGGTGCACATATATAGAAAACTTGAAAAATTAAAGATAAATACTAAATGTATACATGAATAAAAATAGCTGTAGATTATGTCCTATAAAATTTATGGAAATCAAAATATATAATAAGCCTTAAATATTTAATAAATGCAGACATTTGAAAGCAAGTGATGACTGTCATGTCATATTAACACTCATATTAACATTGTAAGTATAATGAAACTTCATTTATAAAATATGCAACAGTTAGCAAACTAAATTTTTTTTTTTGGACTTTCAAACCACACAAGAAGATTTCTGAGAGGAGAGTGACAATTTGGCTAAACACAGATTGTAGTAGCTATATTTTAAAACAATGGTTTTTGATTCTCTTTTTCTGGGGAAAAGACCAGAAGAAGTGCAGTAAGGACCAGCACAAAATAAAACCATTG
>NW_026074890.1:0-1536 GCF_014885135.2 Alexandromys fortis
ATATCAAATATATATATATTTGATAGAGAAACCAACCTAAGAAAAGAGATGCTTTATTATTGACTCATTTTAGCCCTGGTTCTTGGCTCCATTATTCTGGACTCCTGGAGAGGCAGATCATGATGGCTGTGAAAACATGTTGGGGAAGAAGATGTTCACTTCACAGAGGACAGGAAGCAAAGCAGCAGGAAGGGGCAAGGCAAAAATTCACCCCAGGGTTTATCCTCAGTGCCTTATTTTGTCTGGCTAGGCCCCATCTTCCACAGTTCTACTTCCTCCTAATAATCTTGCCAGATTTTTAATCCATTGGTTGATTAAACCACTGATTATGCCAGAACTCTCATGACCCAGTCGTCTCTGGAAAGCCTCGCAGACACACAGTCATGTGCCTTACACATCTCCTAAGTGCTTTTCAGTCCATTTGCAGTAGCAGTAAAAATTAACCACCATACATGGTTATTACTGAAGAAAACTGCTACTTACTTGTATACCAAACAGCTCATTAGCTTGAAGTCATTTCAGATCATACTGGAGTTAGTATCCCTGTAATCACTTAAACATCAATGCTAAACATCCTGGGGGTAGAAAGAATAGACCTAAAACTCACCCCACAGGAAACAAAAAAAGAAAATTTAAATATAAGTATAATAAAAATAAAAGATTACCATGCATGGTGCCTCATGCCTTTAATCCCAGCACATAGGAGGCAGAGGCAGGTAGATCTCTGAGTTTGAGGTCAATTTGATCTACAAAGCTAGTTTCAGGACAGCCAGGGCTAGGCATAGAGACAAGATACATTGTCTCAAAACAAATAGGCAAGATTGGTATACAAAGTGTTGGGAAATGTGCTGTGGAAATCACAACTCCACACACAGACTTGTTCTTCAGAGCTCTGAAAGGTGCAGTCTGTGTTAACACTATAGGACCCTATTTCCAACCTAACTAAACTGAGCTTATTTGGGCAGAAACAAATCTCTTAAAGTGGCTTCCATGGTGTTCTTTGAGGTGAAAATGCTAATAAGTTGAAAAGAATAGCAAGAGACCAACCTGAAAATCAGAGCCATGGGTATTAGATTGGAGATTTTTATTGTCTGTGCCTTTGTGCTGTTAACACTGGAGTCATCTCCAAGATTAAAGGAAGTAACAGAGGTACAAACTATGTGGTTTTCAGGCTCTTCTTTGAACAACCAGTGAACATGGATAACTCAGTATGGCTAAGCACAGTTTACACATGGGTAGACAGAAATGTTGAAATATGGAGCAACAGGGCTGAGTCCCCAACACCCCGGCCGCTTGCTAGCTTATGCCCAAAATAACAACACACAAATTGTATTCATTTAAAGACTGCTTGCCCCATTTCTATCTAGCCTCTTCTAGGCTAATTCTCGCACCTGGACTAGCCCATTTCTAATAATGTGTGTAAGCACCCCAAGGTGCGCTTACCGGGAAGATTCTAGCCTATGTCCATCCTGGGTCGAAGCTGCCTGGGAGAGTGGAGCCTGGCGTCTCTGCTCCAGAGAGCAGAGCTGTCGGGTC
>NW_026074891.1:0-1539 GCF_014885135.2 Alexandromys fortis
GTGGTTAAGAGCACTGCCTGCTCTTCCAAAGGTCCTGAGTTCAATTCCCAGCAACCACATGGTGGCTCACAACCATCTGTAATGAGATCTGGTGCCTGCTTCTGGCCTGCAAGCATACATGCAGACAGAATAAACACTATATATACATAATAAATAAACTTAAAAAAATAAAAAAATAAAGTTGAAAATTGCCAGCAGTGGTGGTACATACCTTCAATTCTAGCACTTGGAGGCATAAAAGATCTCTGAGTTTGAGGCCAAACTGGTCTGTCTACAGAGCCAAGTTCCAGGATAGCCAGGGCCACAGAGAGAAATCCTATCTAGAAAGAAAAAGGGAAGCCAGCCTGAGCTACATGGAAGAAAAGGAAATATCGGCAAGGCAACTAGTGACCAACGGTGGTCTGTAATTATGAGCCCAAGGCTGGTTTCTACTGGTCCTAACTACTATCACACAATGTGTCTCCATTTGTTCACAACAGATTTGGGTTTTTTTTTTTTTTTTTTTTGGTTTGGTTTGTTTTATTTGTGTTTTTTGAGACAAGGTTTCTCTCTAGCTTTGGTGCCTGTCCTGGAACTAGCTAGCTCTTGTAGACCAGGCTGACCTCGAACTCAAAGATCCGCCTGCCTCTGCCTCCCTAGTGCTGAGATTAAAAGCCTGCACCACCACCACCAGGCCACAAATGATTTGTAAATGGCTTTTCTATCTAAAAAAAAATTACTCATGTTTTAAGAATGTGTTTCATTTCTACATCAATGTTCAATGAACATAGTTACAAATTCACTGGCATAAGTCAACACAAGCCAGCAAATTAAATTTCTTGCTAAGGTTTACTTCTATGTAAAGAAAATCATTCTTCTCAAAATCCAGTTATCCATATCCAACTACTAAAACACCACAGCTCAAAAAGACAACTACAGAGCCAGGTCCAATTCATGCAAATGGGGAGTTGGAGGCAGGAAGTAAATCCAGCTATATTAAAACCTGGTCTTTAAAAGAAAAAAAAAACAGTCACTGCAAATTTTGTTACAAAAGATGAACATTTTTTAGAAATTGTACCACTAGTCTAGGAACTTTGGAGAGAGCTACTGTCAAATTCAATTATTAATTTTAATTTACTTTTGATGACATACTAAATGTAGAATAAAACATGGCAATGCAGATGTAGGCCAATGCAATTCTCATGGTCTTCTATACCACAGAAAACAGCCCAACCAATAAATACGCACCACACATCAAAATCAGTAAACTATAGGTAGTCATCCCTTGGACTCCCTCCCACTCTTGGGCGTTCTCAATTTAATAAATCTCTATTTGCTCTGAAAAAAAAAAATTAAAACACAACTTTTCAGAGGCCGGGCGGTGGTGGCGCACACCTTTAATCCCAGCACTCAAGAGGCAGAGGCGTGCGGATCTGTGAGTTCGAGGCCAGCCTGGTCTAGAAGAGCAGGAACAGGACAGGAACCAAAAGCTATGGAGAAACCCTGTCTTGAAAACCAAAAAAAAAAAAAAAAAAAAAAAAAAAAAAAAAAAAAAAAAAA
>NW_026074892.1:0-1501 GCF_014885135.2 Alexandromys fortis
AAGGAGGTGGTGAGAGGGCCTTTCCAGTCATTGTTACACACCAGGTCCCACTGTAGGAAAAGCAAAGGGATGCATCACTCACTTCTTTTCTGAAATGTAAGGCTTCTTGTTAAATGAACTGGAATACCCTGCATCCCTGAATGTTCTGAGTATATGCACTCACTAACACAAGCAATGGCTCATCTGGGCAGCAATGCAGAGAAAGCAGGAGCCTCTCCCTCTCTATCTTGTCTCTCATAGCACAAACTCCCATGCATTGCTTCACCTGGGGAGGGGAATGAGGGAAGCATCATCATTCTACCCAGACACTGACCTATGGTCAGCAAGGCCTGTTATACTTACTACTAAGAATCCAGAGAGGACCATAGGCTGTGGAAGAGGCAAGGTATCTTTGCTTAATACACTTTAGGCCACTGGAGCTATGGGAGTCAAGAGGCAAAGCATCCAGTAGATAAAGGCCAAAGGCCATTGGGTGTTCTGTGTAGACCTTCTCTTTTGGCTTTGTTGGGTTCCCACCAAGGCCAGTGGTCCCATGGTCCCTGTGATATCCTGGTCTGGAATATCCAGTTCCATACATAATCAGGACTAAGCCCAGTTGTGCCTAAGAGCTATAGACTAGGATTCTGAAAACAGTTTTAACTGTAGTGGTTTGAATGAGAATGGCCCTAGAGACTAATAGATTTGAATGTTTGGTCACCGGGGAGTGGCACTATTTGAAAGGATTAGGAGGTGTGGCTTTGTTGGAGGAAGTGTGTCATTGGGAATGGGCTTTGAGGTTTTCAAAAGCCCAAGCCAGGCCTAGTGGCTGTCTTCTTCTGGACACAGAACTCTCAGCTACTTCTCTAGCACCATGTCTGCCTGTGTGTCACCATGCTCCCAGCCATGATAGTGGACTAAATCTCTGAAACTGTAAGCAAGCCCCAATTATATGCTTTTCTTATAAGAGTTGCCAGTCTTGGTGTCTTTACAGCAATAGAACACTGAGTAAGATAAATACCTACTCAAGTGTTAACTAGATTTCCAACCTCACATAAAGACTTGCTCATCATACTGAACAGTGCTTTAATTTCCATGTCTAAAAAAGCAGAGATTAGGGTAGGAAACAGGATTCACTGTTTGAGTTTCTAACACTCAAAATGTAGTTCCATCTACAGTTACCACAACTAGAAAATGAAGTATACAGAGAGGAGTGGGATACATGGAAAACAGTGACACTTAGACATCTAGCTGTTTCACCCCAACACAGAGCTGCAAGACTGGAAGTCCAAACAGGGACTTTGGTGTTTCCCAGAAAGATATAGCCGGGTGGTGGTGGCGCAGGCCTTTAATCCCAGCACTCGGGAGGCAGAGGCAGGCGGATCTCTATGAGTTCGAGACCAGCCTGGTCTACAAGAGCTAGTTCCAGGACAGGCTCCAAAACCACAGAGAAACCCTGTCTCGAAAAAAACAAAAACAAAACAAAACAAGATATTGCTTGGTAAGAGACTATGTGCAGTAGGAA
>NW_026074893.1:0-1495 GCF_014885135.2 Alexandromys fortis
AAAATATATTGCATTAAAATTTTTCACTAAAAATATTTATGACATTATTATACTAACCCAATTTTAAAAAACAGACTTATATAGTAAGACTGAGTCATTTGCTATTTGTGATTAACTCCAGCTCTAGTTCCTCTCCCAATACCAGAGAGCTAAAAATTCCCAAGCTTCTAGTAATGGGTTGATCTTTATAGTGACTCACTCCCATTCTAAGTCTATCTAGGAGTCCACTAAGAGCCACTCATAAAAGTCTTTTACAACATTTTACAGCATCTTTGTCAGTCAGAAAGTCCCAAGCATCTTGAGAACTCTTTGACAGGACAGGGACAAAGACTTTCTTAGATCACAGTTCATAAGACAAAAACACTTAACACTTATTGGTAATTAGTTTGTCCCCAACACCACACAAAGTACTTTATATGCATCATCTCTTAAATCATTACTAACTCCCTATAAAATAGACAGTAATACTTTCAGTTTACAAATGAGGAAATGGCTACACAATGAAATTAAACTTTCCATGTTATAGTTAGTTCATTGTGGCTTGTCAAAAAATAGTTAATTATCAAATTAATTGGAGAATATTGATCTATTTATGTCAAAGCTAAGAAAAAATGTACCCTCATAGAACCTTACACAAAATATACCAAACTGAAAATGTTTGCAATAGTTCACATTGGCATCTTGCATGCTGACCAATATCTAAGTCATACTGGCTCATTGGTTATGTTGTCAAACGTTAACTCTGCCTATAACAGCATTATTATGAACAGATATATATATATATAGTTTGTTATACCCATTTACATAATTTAAGTACATACATAGTTTCTTAACGTGAAAAAAATATTTTAAATATTTAACCTCTTTATACTTGATTAAGGATTAAAATGAATCTGAATAATAATTACTGATTTTCTAACACATTGCATGCGATGGTCTAGATGTTGGATGGACATCAGTAACTACAACAACATCTTTGGTCTCACCATGATCATCCCCTATGAGGAATGACAGAGAACAATGGGGCATGTAATGTTAGCTATAATTGTAGGCTATTTCAAACACTATGAAAAACAGCAGTTTGGGGTAGAGTATGAACAAGCAGCAGGTGCTTCAAGCAAGGTGGTGAGGAAAGGCTTCTAGAGATGATACTTGACAAGGGATCCAAAGGAGAGGGGACATACACAATGTTGATGGGCTTAAACAATGGCAGTACTAAGTTCTTGGGGTGGTAGTTTAGTTGGCAGTTTGAGGAATAGAAAAGACCCATGTGTGATGGTGACCAAATGAGTAAAGAAGAATGTGTCAGCAAACTGGATTAGGGAGGCATGGCTGACCCCACAGTTCCAGAGCTATGAAATTGGAAGGTTTTGACCAGTTGAACAATGTAACCTAATGAAATACACACATCTTTCTTTGGCTTTTCAGAATAATTGCTATAGGATGAAAAGACAAGGCAGAGAGACCAGGAAGGCTATTGTTCTTCTCTATATGG
>NW_026074894.1:0-1486 GCF_014885135.2 Alexandromys fortis
TTTTTCAGATCCAGGCCAGCTGGCCTTGGTGAGTTCCCGATAGAACATCCCCATTGTCTCAGTGTGTGGGTGCACCCCTCGCGGTCCTGAGTTCTGAATTCTTGATGTGGAGATCATAGCTTTAGTATATGATGTTTTGGTGACAACCCTCTTCTAGATTGCAGAATGGCTTCATCTAATTATTTCCTGACAGTGTATTATAGTCCATTCTACTCATGCAAGTAAGCCTCAAGGTTGGGTACGGAAACACAAAGAACTGAAGCATAATGGGAAAACCAATGCTAGCACTTTCATCTTGCTTAAATAAATAATTATTCTGGAATTTTTTTACTGGAAATTGAAGTTTTATGTAATCATAATTTAAAGTCTTCCAAAAATCCCGACTCCCAAATTTCCCACAGCCTTATATCCTAGCTACCATTAACATAATTTGCACATATCCAAAGAAAAAAAAATTGTTTTTAATTTCTGTCATGTTTCAAGCTTCCTCACCTATGTATTTGAACTTCTTGTTCTACCCGATAGCCCTCTTTATTATGGTCAAATGCTGTTTCCATACAAATGATGTCAGTGTTTTTGACATAGACTATCAAATGCTACTTTTGATCTATTACATTTTATTAAAATCTTTGAACTTTGAATTTAAAATGTGTAATAAGGTCTTGGCAGTGTTAAATAAAAGTGGTTTGTGGGATATGTTCCACATGCTTAAAGAAAAACATTCTCACATTATTTCTAGTGGCATTAGAATTAAGACTAACATTTTGTTGAGGAGGAATAGTCATTTAAAGAAGCAGTTCTCAACATGTGGGTCTCAACCCCTTTGTGTTGAATGACCCTTTCTCAGAGGTCATGTATCAGAAATCCTGCATATTAGATATTTATATTACAATTCATAAAAGTAGCAAATTACAGTTATGAAGTAGCATCAAAAATACCTTTATGGCTGGGAGTCACCAGAATAAGAGGAACCTTATTAAAGAGGGCCACAGCATTAGAAAGGTTGAGATCCACTGGTTTTAAGATAATTGAGTTTAAATCTAAGTGTTTGTAAATGTGAAAATTGTCCCTGGTCACATTATGACACACTTCTCTTATCTATAAACTTCTTAGATACTTTGGTAGCATCTTGCCTATATTTTCTTAGCTGTAATCTTAATTTTTGACAAGAAAATGATAAAATATCCATGTATTCCTATTTATATTTGTTACAGAGCAAATATTTGATAAGATTAAAGAAAAATGTTTTTAAATTTTAATTACTTTTTTAATGTTTGATATATTTTGGTTATACTCTTTCCCTTCTCCCAAATCCTCCCAAATATTCACCTCCCTGTACATCCAAATTCTTCTTTTTATACCTCGTAAATCAAACAATCAATCAAAAAAAGCAAAATCAACACTGCTCCTCCTCACACACACAATAAAACCATGGAGTTTGTTTAACGTTGCCAGAGCCTACTGAACATGACATGGGGCCTGTCAT
>NW_026074895.1:0-1540 GCF_014885135.2 Alexandromys fortis
AGGCCAGAAGAGGGCACCAGACCTCATTACAGATGGTTGTGAGCCACCATGTGGTTGCTGGGAATTGAACTCAGGACTTTTGGAAGAGCAGGCAATGCTCTTAACCGCTGAGCCATCTCTCCAGCCCTGGATTTTATTTTTGTGTGTATTTCTTTTATTTGTTTTGTGTGCCTTTTCTTTCTTTCCTTTCAAAAAATTTCTGATGTTTGTTTTCTAAAGAGAAAGTGTAGAGCTGGGTAGGAGGGAAGGTTGGGAGGACCTGGGAAAGGGAACAATGATCAGAATATATTGCAAGGAAAAAACATTTTTAATTAAGAGAGAGAGAGAGCGAGAATTGAGAATTGGCTGCTTTTGCTAGGCTCTATTACAGTTATCCACATGGTGCTTAATAGCCATATGTAACCCCAGTTCCAGGGAATCCAACATCCTCTTCCAGCCTTTCTGGACACCAGGCATGCAAATGGTAGGTACACAGATATGCATGCAAGCAAAACATAAACACACATACTATTCAAGAAATCTTTTTTATAAATATTTATTGAGCTCTACATTTTTCTCTGCTCCCCTCCCTGCTTCTTCCCTCCCTGCTTCAATCCTCCCCCAAGGTCCCCATGCTCCCAATTTACTCAGGAGATCTTGTCTTTTTCTACTTTCTACTTTCCATGTAGATTAGATCTATGTAAGTCTATCTTAGTGTCTGCATTGTTGTCTGAATTCTCTGAGATTGTGCTTTGTAGGCTGGCTTTCTTTGCTTTATGTTTAAAAACCACCTATGAGTGAGTACACATGATAATTGTCTTTCTGGATCTGGGTTATCTCACTCAACATAATGTTTTCTAGTTCTATCCATTTGCCTGCAAAATTCAAGCTGTCATTATTTTTTTCTGCTGTGTAGTACTCCATTGTGTAAATGTACCACATTTTTCTTATCCATTCTTTGATAGAGGGGCATTTAGGTTGTTTCCAGGTTCTGAATATGACAAACAAAACTGCTATGAACATAGTTGAGCACATGTTCTTGTGGCACGATTGAGCATCCTTTGAATATCTACCCAAAAGTGGTATTACTGGGTCTTGAGGAAGGTTGTTTCCTAATTTTCTAAGAAGTTGCCACACTGACATCCAAAAGGGTTGTACCAGCTTGCATTTCCACCAGCAATGCAAAAGTGTTCCCTTTTCCCCACAACCTCTACAGCATAAGTTGTCATCCGTGTTTTTGATCTTGGCCATTCTTACAGGTGTAAGATTGAATCTCAGAGTTGTTTTGATTTGCATTTCTCTGATGACTAAGGATGTTGAGCATTTCCTTAAATGTCTTTCAGCCATTTTAGAGTTCTCTGTTGAGAGTTCTCTGTTTAGGTCTGTACTCCATTTTTTTTTTTATTGAATTATGTGATCTTTTGGTATCCAATTTCTTTTTCTTTTTATTTTTTTTTTTGTTTTTGTTTTTCGAGACAGGGTTTCTCTGTGGCTTTGGTTCCTGTCCTGGAACTAGCTCTTGTAGACCAGGCTGGCCTTGAACTCACAGAGATCCGCCTGC
>NW_026074896.1:0-1534 GCF_014885135.2 Alexandromys fortis
TGTGTGTGTGTGTTTTCTTGAGGACAATTAGGGTTTAAAAGAAGAACACTAGAAAAGGCAAAATGAACTCTTAATCACTGTTTTGAAAGAGGAAAATAGAGTAGAGAAAGGGGAGAAACATACTGCTTGAGTTAAGTTGCCATGGGGGTCTGCCACATGATATGAAGCTGGGCTTTGCAGAAAGTGTAAGAAAGTCCAAAGTGTTTGTGAAAGCACAACAATAACAGAATAGTAAGAAAAGTAAAGCATATGCTTTTCTGAGTAATATAGAAAATCAGGTTTATTTGGGAAGGCACACAGACATCCTGGGTAAGAGTTTGTCTCAGAAATGTATTGAACATCTTTTGGGACAGGTTATGGAGGATGTGTAGGAAATGCTTGATTGTTTTTTCAAGGGGAAAAGTTAGTAGGTGTTTAAAATGGTTGGACAGGGGATGATATGCAGCCTGGACTTGTCCTCACAGGTCTTGGGAACCAAATGAATTAGGAGTACAAAGGTGACAATGGTGAAAAAAGGAGTCAAGAACAATCTGTACACTTCTGGCTTAGTCTAGTAGGTTAATTGTAGTGTGTATATGCTTAAAGAGTACATACAGGAAAAGGAAGGCAAATTCTTTGCAGAGATAACAGGGGAAAGAATTAAATACTTAACATATTGTCTTTGGTTATATATAAAAAGAAAATGCAGAAATTAAAATTAAAATATAGCAGGTCATTAACAGACTAACTGTAGTTCAAGACTTAAGTATAGGCAGGACTGTGAACAAGCATGATTGAAAAGACTCATAGAAAATACTGAAGCAATCGTAGTAAACACCAAGATTGAAAGGATAGTCAGACAAAAAGAAACCAACAAAGAAACAGAGTGGAACTGAGAATAAATCAGGTATAAATGGTGTTATGAAATCCAGAGAAGAGTACGCTTCAGGAGGAGTTAGTCCAACACTTTTGTCATTGCGGAGATCCATCTCCCTTTCTTACAATCCCCATAAGGTATTGATAAGAATGATGAGCTGAACATTGATTAAATGTCCTCTCAGCTTTCCTATTCTGCTCCATGGGAGACTTAAAACATGTAAATGGAGCTGTGGGCAGGCCTGCTTTTCAACCCAACTGGCTCTCCCACAGCTAGCTTAACACCCGAAATAACAACACACAAATTGTATTCTTTTAAACACTGCTTGGCACATTAGCTCTAGCCTCTTACTGGCTAATTCTCACATCTTGCTTAACCCATTTCTAATAATCTGTGTAGCACCACAAAGGGGTGACTTAAGGAGAAAGATTCAGCATGTGTGACCTGGCAGCTGGCTCCATTGTGTCTGTCCCAGAGAGGAGAGGCATGGTGATTGCCTCATTTCCCTCTTCCTCCCAGCATTCTGTTCTGTCTACTCCACCCACCTAAAGGCTGACCTATCAAATGGCCAAGGCAGTTTCTTTATTAACCAATGAAATAAACACAAAACAGAAGACCCTCCCACATCAGAAACATCCTTGGGCTGATGGTAGAAAGAACAGTAAAAAATTAGGGCCC
>NW_026074897.1:0-1534 GCF_014885135.2 Alexandromys fortis
GTTCCTGTCCTGGAACTAGCTCTTGTAGACCAGGCTGGCCTCGAACTCACAGAGATCCGCCTGCCTCTGCCTCCTCAGTGCTGGGATTAAAGGCGTGCGCCACCTCCGCCCGGCTCCATTTTTTTTTTGTATCTGTTAAGGTTTGCTTTGTGACCAAGTATGTGGTCAATTTTAGTGACGGTTCCATGAGGTGCTGAGAAGAAGCTCTATTCTTTTGTGTTTGGGTGAAATATTCTATAGTTGTCTATTAAGTCCATTTGAGTCATGACATCTATTAGTTTTCTTATTTCTCTATGAAGTTTCTGTCTAGTAGACCTGTTGATTGGTGAGAGTGGCATGTCAAAGTCTCTTACTATTAGTGTGGGAGGTTTGATATGCCATTTAAATTTCAGTAGTATTTCTTTTACATATGTGGGTGCTCTTGTATTTGGGGCATAGGTGTCCAGAATTTAGACTGCATCTTGATGGATTTTTCTTGTAATAACTATGAAGTATCCTTCTCCATCTTTTTTGGTTAATTTTAGCTTGAAATCTATTTTGTTAGATATTAGGATAGTTATACCTGCTTGTTTCTTAGGTCCAATTGATTGCAAAATGATTCCCAACCATTTACTCTAAGGTAATGACTTCCTTCGAAGTTGAGGTATTTTGTATGCAGCAGAAGAATGGATCTTGTGTTCCTATCCATTTGGTTAGTTTGTGTCTTTTTGTTAGTAAATTGGGTACATTAATATTAAGAGATATTACTGACCAGTGATTGTTAATCCCTGTAATTTTTTTATGTTGGTAATGGTGGTGGTGGTTTGTGTGTGCTTCCCTTCTTTGGGTTTTGCTATTTTGAGATTATCTATTCCCTTTGATTTCATGGATGTAATTGAGTTCCTTAGGTTGGAGTTTTCCTTTTAGTACTTTCTGTAGGGCTGTATTTCTGGATAGATACAGTTTAAGTTTGGTTTTGTCATAAAATATATTGTTTCCTCCATGTATGTTGATTGAAAGTTTTGCTGGGTATAGTAGTCTGGGCTGGTATCTATAGTCCCTTGGAGTTTCTAAAATATCTGTCCAGGACCTTCTGTCTTTCAGAGTCTCCAATGAGAATTTGGTTGTAATTTTCATAGGTCATAGGCATTTTTCCTTTGCAACTCTTAAAATTCTTTATTCTGCATGTTTAGTGTTTTGATTATTATTTTTTGTGAAGTGTCTTTTGGGGGGTCTGTCTATTTGATGTTCTGTAAGCTTCTTATACCTTTCAAAGCATGTCTTTCTTAAGGTTGGAAAAGTTTTTTTCTTTGATTTTGTTGAATATGTTTTCTGTGCCTTTGAACTGGGATTCTCCTCCTTCTTTTAAACTTATTATTCTTAAGTTTGGTCTTTCATGGTGTCCTAGATTTTCTGGGTGTTTTGTGTTAGGAATTTATTGGATTTAACATTTTTTTGACTGATGAACCTGTTTCCTCCATTATATGTTCAACACCTGAGAATCTCTCTTCCATTGCTTCTATTCTGTTGGTTATGCTTTCATTGGTAGTTCCTA
>NW_026074898.1:0-1534 GCF_014885135.2 Alexandromys fortis
ATACATATTAGAGTACTACTCAGCAGCAAAAAACAAGGACTTCTTGAATTTTGCATGCAAATGGACGGAAATAGAAAACACTATCCTGAGTGAGGTAAGCCAGACCCAAAAAGAGGAACATGGGATGTACTCACTCATATATGGTTTCTAGCCATAAATAAAGTACATTGAGCCTATAATTCGTGATCCTAGAGAAGCTAAATAAGAAGGTGAACCCAAAGACATATAGTCATCCTCCAGGATATTGACCTTCATCAGGCGATGAAAAAAGACAGAGACAGAGACCCACATTGGAGCATCGGACTACAACCCCAAGGTCCAAATCAGGAACAGAAGGAGAGAAAGCACGAGCAAGGAACTCAGGACCGCGAGGGGTGCACCCACACACTGAGACAATGGGGATGTTCTTTTGGGAACTCACTAAGGCCAGCTGGACTGAGTCTGAAAAGGCATGAGATAAAACCGGACTCGCTGAACATGGCGGACAATGAGGACTGCTGAGAAGTCAAGAACAATGGCACTGGGTTTTGATCCTACTGCACATACTGACTTTGTGGGAGCCTAGGCTGTTTGGATGTTCACCTTACTAGACCCGGAAGGAGGTGGGAGGTCCTTGGACTTCCCACAGGGCAGGGAACCAGGTCTGCTCTTCAGGCTGAAGAGAGAAGGGGAGTTGATTAAGGGAGGGGCAGGGATATGGGAGGTGGTGGCAGGTAAGAGACAGAAATCTTAAATAAACAAACAAACAAATAAATAAGAGACACCCATTATAGGCTAGTGTCTGATATGAGGAAAAACATGTTTTTTTTTCTTTCAGTCTGAGTCACTTCCATTAATATACTTTCTAGGCCCATCCATTTTTCTGAAAACTTCATTCTTTACAGTTGAATCATTTTCTGTTTTGTATAAATACCACATTCTCCTTAACCATTCATCTGCTGGTGGACTAGCCTCGAGGACCACCTATAAATAGGACATGAAACTAAAAAGGTTAAAGAAAGAAAAAGACTGTATTCACAATTATCTCACTAATTCTAACTTCTGGATAGTTATTTCCAAATAACTACCAGTAGCAGGGTGTGAGTATAACCTAATACTTAGAGGACAGGAGAGGGTGGTGTGATAGTAGGTGAGGAGGAAAGATAAAATACCCCAAAAGGACACCAGAGTCATGAAAAAAGACGAAGTTATGTGTGTGATAATCACATCACATATAACCCCCGCAGAGGGAAGAGGAGGATTCTCAGGAGCATGAATCAGACTAGAGAAACATGCTAACAATGAGGGAATTTCAGTAGAGTGACTATCCTATTTTGTTCCAACTTTGATGCACGCTTAATTTAGAAAAATATTTAATGCCTTTTATCCAAGGTTCTAAGACTTGCCTTTATGATTTCCACAGGAAGCGTGTCTAAAATTGCACAGTACAGCAAACAGCTATTAGCAAAGGAGCACTTGCAAGATGGCTAACCCAGACTTAGATATGCCGAATTCCAAGACTAAATACTTTTTTATTGTTATTATTATTTTTATT
>NW_026074899.1:0-1535 GCF_014885135.2 Alexandromys fortis
TATATATAAAAATTTATTCCATTATCATTTTATACATGGATATATTTCATTCATATTTGCCATCCCTCCATTACACTTTCTCTCTCCCACTCTTGCTGATCCTCCTGGTTCTTCTCAACTAGCCTCTTACTTTTATGCTGGTTTTTGTTATTGGACTTTTTGTCTTTGTTTACCCAACGAGTTCATAATTGCTTACAGAATTATGGGTGGGGAGTTATTTATAAAAACTTAAAAATGGGTGAACTGCTAAAGAAAATTACCCTTCCCCTCCCAACTGCCATTAACTGCCAATAATTCATCAGCTACTGGTGACAATTTCATAAACCCCTTTCTTCCATTATAGAATATTGATGGTCCTAATCTTATGCATGAATTGTACAAATATTCAAAGCTCCTGCGAATCTATGAGTACAAGGATCATGTCTTTCCCGGAACAGAATTCCACACTTCACCTTTTATTCTTTGCCTCTTCCACAGTGTTTGCTGTTCTTTGAGGGGGTGATAATAGATTCATGGCTAAGTATTTAGAAGTCACTTATTCTCAGCCCTCTGGCCAGTTTTGAGTATTGTAGTAAGCACCTCACACTGGATAAAAAAAAGTTTCTCTGACCAAAGCTGACAGTGCTAATCATAAATATTTATAAAATGATTTGCTGTGCAAACATGTTCATGAGTTTATACTGTGTATATCTATTAATTTAAAATGTAGCTTTGTCTTAATTTGACCATGTTCTTTTTTATTTTATTTTTCAGTGTATAATATTTTTCTAACATTTCTCCCTTTCCTTTCCTCCTTCAAAAACCACCTATATACACTTTCCTGCTATCCTCCAAATTCATGGACTCCCTTTTTGCACTAATTATTATTATATGCATATATGTTTATGTATATGCACGAATATTCCCAAATATATCCCTTTAAATCCGTATTATGGTACTTGTATGTACGTTTTCGGTGGTGATTATTTGGCTTGGATAACCAGTTGGTGTATTCTTCGCTAGGGAGGCCCACCTCTCCTGCTCCTAGCTCTACTCAGTTAACTACAGTTCTTTGTGTAGGGCCCAGACCTTCTAGGCTTTTCTTTATGAAGTTTCACTGGTGTCATCTTTGTTCAGCTTGCATTTGGGCAGTCAGGTTGTTTTATATTAATACTGTTATTTTTTATTTTTGTAGTTTTCCAGCATATTTTGATTTGCTTTAAGTGTGTTCTATCCTATAATTTGAAGGATATCACTTTTATTAACTTCACTGTTTTTCCTATTTCGTCACCAAGCCCCATGCCTGTAATATCACCTACACACAAATAATTAAGTAATTTTTATCTCTAGTCCCAAACATTCCCCAGAACCCCTGAATGTGTAGGTTACTTATCTTTGTTTCTGTATTCCTTGTACTCAGCTTACAGTTCCTCTTCAAAATGTATTTGTATTGAAATTTCTTTCTTTCTTTCTTTCTTTCTTTCTTTCTTTCTTTCTTTCTTTCTTTCCTCCTCCTCCTCCTCCTCCTCCTCCTCCTCCTCCTCCTCCTCCTCCTC
>NW_026074900.1:0-1472 GCF_014885135.2 Alexandromys fortis
ATTATTTGCAATGCTTGATTTACAAAATATTGGCACAGGGAGGGGCTATTTAATATGCCCTGTGAGAGAACGGCTCAGTGGTATCTCCTCAAAGGTTGATAATTATTATAAGTAGGTACTGTGAAGGCAAACTTTTCTCTATCTTGTTCTTGTAAAGGTATAGTGAAGAAACAATCCTTTAAATCAATAACTATAAGAGGCCATCCTTTTGGTAATAAAGAGGGCAAAGGACTTCCAGATTGCAGAAGGCCCATAGGTTGAATAACCTTGTTGATAGCCCTGAGATCTGTCACCATTCTCCATTTACCTAATTTTTTCTTAACCACACATACAGGAGAATTCCAAGGGCTGGTAGATTCTTCTATATGTCTAGCATCTAATTGCTCTTGTACTAGCTGTTCTAAAGCCTGTAACTTTTCCTCAGCTAAAGGCCATTGCTTTGTCCATATTGGTTTCTCAGTCAACCATTTTAGAGGAAAGCTGTTGGTATCTCTGAAGGGACATCAATTGCTTGTTCTTGTACAGCCTGAATGGCCGGTTTTCTCCGTTTGTAATATCTTTTAATATTATTCTCAGAAATATAGGCTCTAGAAGTAGCAGGAATGTTAGTTTGGGTATTCCATTGCTGTAATAGGTCACGACCCCATAAATTTACTGCAATATTGGCTTCATATGGCCTTAGTTTTCCTGTTTGTCCTTCTGGCCTTATGCATTCAACCCTTCTCATGCTTTGCTGTACTCGAGATAGGGTTCCAATTCCCAGGAACTGAACATTTACATCCTGAGGAGGCTAATACGGATGCCAAGATTCTGGAGTAATGATACTTACATCTACACCTGTGTCTAGCAGGCCAGTAACAAAAACGGCATTTACACACTTTTAGCTTTGGTCTTTGATCACGTATAGAAGTTTTCCAAAACACACGGAACTCATCCTTCAGACCATTATTACTTGTATCACCAGGCATGGGGCTTCCTAATTGTCCCAACGAGGCATGTTCTCTGCAGTAACTGGAAATGACTGAATCACATTCGCCATGGGGGCCTGTGAGGCCTCCCCCCCCCCATGTTTCCCATCTGTAACAGATTCCCTTGTCGATCTCTTGTTGACCTGCATTCATTTGTCCAATACCTGACTTTCCCACATCTCCTACATAAACCTGAAGGCTGGGTCCTTCTATTTCTGTTATTTCTAGAAGTTGTATTATTATTATTTCTCAAAATCCATTGTCTACAATTCCTTTTCATATGACCCATTTTGCCACAATTAAAACATTTGGTATTTTGATGCCTCCTTTTCCCATTGGAAATTGCTTCTTCTACCCATGCTTCAGTGCCATAATCAAATGTATCAACATCCAGTGTATGCAAGACCCATTCTTCCAAGGGCGCTGATCTGATCTTTAAAGGCCCCAAGATCCTTTTGCATTCCACATTTGCATTTTCATAAGCCAAAGACTCAATTATTATAC
>NW_026074901.1:0-1530 GCF_014885135.2 Alexandromys fortis
AAAAAAAAAAAAAAAAAAAAAAAAAAAGCTAGCTGCAGATAACCCATTATTCTTGTTTATTTTAGATTCTATTGAAATGAAAACTTACCTTTTCTTAGTGTTACGATAGAGTTACAGACCCTTGAGATCGACCTGGGGCATGTCCTAAGGATCCAGGCCCCAGACTGACAACCTCTGGCCCGAGCCCAGTGTCCCCAGAGAAACAGAGACCAGCCAGTAGTTTGGAGTCATGCCTGTCAGAGGCATAAAATAGTCCCTTGGAGATGCAGGGTCTCGGGACATCTGCTTTGGAGGGGCCCTTGGGAGACTGAGGGCAAGTCTGTTTTGACCAGTGATGGTACCAGACCTCTGGGGCAACTGTCACAGCAGAAGCTTGCCACAGCCTTGGTGGCCACCTGTCTGAATGCATCAGTTCCTTGATAGGGTAGCACACAGGTGGGGATGGAACTGGTCAGAACTGGCTGAAGAGGCAGGGCTGTCGCTGTTCTCTCAGAAGTCCCACCCAGGGCTGGGGGTCTAGTTCAGGTGTAGAACCCTTGCCCAGCATGTGTGGGGCCCTAGGTTCCATTTCCAGCAACTCCAATCAAAGAAAGGGAGGCATAACCTGGCAGGACAGATGTGGGCTTGCTCAACTTCTGGAAAATGAAAAGATCCAAGAGTCTGTTTGTCATGAGGTTTATGAAGGACAGATCTGAAGAAGGGGACTGCGGAGCAGCAAACTGAGAAGCCATTTCCTTAGTGCCACCAAGACTTAGGGTTCAGTGGGACAACAAGGCATGACAGTGTTACCTCCTGTGGCTTGTCACCATACGTGAAAGACCTTGCCTCACTGCCTGAGTTGGCCTGTTGTGTCCTGCAAAGATACCTGTACTAGAAGCTCAGTGACCAGCATGTGATGTGAGAGATAGAACTGCAAGGAAGCTACCTGGTGAATGATGGCTGTGTCCCCGAGGAGGCTGACCTTGGAAAGGATGGATGGAGTTCTCGAGGAACTCTGGTTCAGTCAGAAAAGTACTTGCTGTACAAGCGTGAGGGCCTGAGTTCCATTCCCAGAACCCATGTTCTGTTAAAAAGAAGGAGAATGAGAAGAAGAAGGAGGAGGAGAAGAAGGAGAAGGAGAAGGAGAAGGAGAAGGAGAAGGAGAAGGAGAAGGAGAAGGAGAAGAAGAAGAAGAAGAAGAAGAAGAAGAAGAAGAAGAAGAAGAAGAAGAAGAAGAAGAAGAAAGAAGGCAGACTAGAGGCAGGTCAGAGATGAGGATGGGCAATCCATCCCAGCATGCAGAGGGGCAGAACACAGTGGTGAGCCAGCCCCAACAGACAGGCAATGTTTCACATGTCACCAAACACCATGGGTGTTCTTCCTAATGGAGGTAGCCTCCAACAGCACGGGCCATTTTCCCACTGTGATTACAAGCTACTTCAATCATAGTCCTGCGGGATTTTGGGTTCTTGAACTGGGCTCTGTTCATGGTCATTACGACACTTTCTACTCTATACACTCTGTTTAGCATATGTCCACCCAGGGACTCAA
>NW_026074902.1:0-1533 GCF_014885135.2 Alexandromys fortis
CGACCTGCCTATCTAAACTGTATCTCTGTTTGACCTTAAAAACATAAGTAAATATGTTCATTTATAATTGGTGACTAATTACTAACCTGCATTATCCATCCCACTTCTTGGGAATGTAGACATTTGGTTTCTAAATGTATTTCCTGATGTTTGGGGGTGATAGAATCTTTAGGGAATCTTGAAAAGAAAAATTTAGGTTAATTGTCAAGTCCTGGGGGAGGTAACTGTATCATTTGTTGTGAGGTCTCTATGTAATAGGAAAGTACAAGACTTGTCTCAGGTCCTAGCTAGAGTAGTCTGAGAGACTGAATTATCTCATCTAGCCACCTTGAAATTGTTCTGAGCAATTTTTAATCTAAAGCCTATCTTTACATGGTGGTTTTTCAGCTTAGTGGTGTTATCATAGTCCTGGTGGAATCATCGTTGTGGAGACCCATCCTCCTTTTGGAGACTTCAAAGGTCACTTTTAGGCATGGTCATGATTCACTGTAGAAAACTTACACTTGAAAGATTTATAATATTAATAGAAGTATTTTTAATCTTTTTGTCATAATATTAACGGTCATATAGAGTACTAACTCATATGGCACATGGTTGATATTATTAGTAAAATAATAAGTCCCAAGGCAGTTATCTGCAGATGGGGAAAGATCTAGAAGAAAGTGAATTTATCTTTTATATTCATTAAGGCAATAGTAAATAGATGTGGTTATATAACTTTATGCCAATAAACTTAACAACTTTGATAAGTTGGACATTCATTGCAAAACACAGGCCATAAGAGTCTAACTAAAAATGAACTAAAAACTCAAATAGTCTCATATCTGCCAAAAATCTTTAATACTCTTTCAAATGGAAAATAACAAGTTCAGGTGGCTTTATTTGTGAAGTCTATAAAACATTTGCAATGGTCTCATGGGAGAAAATATAATCATGTTGTTGAAAATGTTAGCCCACCCTCTAAAACTGATTTTAATATGAGAAATTTATCAATAGTTGAAGAGCTGTGTATGCACTAGAAACTAAAGTAAGCTCTTAAATATTTATCTTAAGAATCTTTCTTTTTGAGATGGGATGTTTGAAATTCTTCTGAGACACTTTGGCCTCATTTTGGTTAGACCAATGGAATGATCTTTTATTAATGTTCACTCATCAAGGTTCCTGAATGTATAATTACTGAATAAATAACATATTTACTTTGTAGATATATAAATTCAGTATGTGTTATTTCCTTTTTAGCATCAAGTGTCCAAAATAGGTTGATTACATTTTCAGTTCTGCATATAATGTCTATTGGTCATATTGAGTTTTCCTTACCCCTTTCAAATTAATTCTACCCATCTCTGGTCTCTTTCATCTCCCAATGTCTACCTCCTGCTTATTTGATAAATTCTGAATAGATATCTCTATATACTTCTGTTTTTATTCTAAGGAATTTGTAGTGGCAACTTCCTGAAAAGCAGTAATAATATTTGCACTTATTACTATATGTGCTTATTTTACTCTAAAGAAGGCAATTAAGAATTATTTTCT
>NW_026074903.1:0-1537 GCF_014885135.2 Alexandromys fortis
AAAAAAAAAAAAAAAAAAAAAAAAAAAAAAAAAGGAGTTCACTGTGAGTGTGTGAGAATATCCATTGCATTACTGTGAGGATTGAGGGAATTTCTAATCCAAGTGTCTAATGAGATGAAAGCTTGGCCATTGAAGGAAACCTCCTTGTATAAGTGCTGAACTCTTGACTCTGTCTGGAGGACTGGTCCAGCCAGGTCTTGGGACGTGGGGGTGCTCAGCTTCAGTAATGTTCTAGGTGGAGGGACAAGAGAAATAAAAAAGAGGATGTGACTGCTTCTAGGTATGGAGAAGTTTTATCATAGATATGAGGAGAGCATAGCCATGTGAGGAGAAGGGGAGTCAGGTCAAGAGGTCAAATGTGCAAAAAGGGTAAAAAGAACTATCACAGCAGGAACAGCTGGATTATGTAGAGAAGAGATGCTGAGGGAAGAGCAGCCCAGTTGTCTCTGCGCTGGAGATTAGGGTAGGGGGCAGGGTATGCCAGCCAGGAATGCACCTGTGGGGCCTGAGGGATGCTGGGAGAACCTGGCAGCCAGCATCTGCTTTGACAATAGGCACCTCAGCCTTTTGTTCCTGATTTGAGACCTAACACTAGGTGCTTTCTGCTGCTGTGAGAAAATGCTGACCAAAGCCAGATTGTCAAAGAAAAGGTTTATTTGGTTGACGGGTTACAGTCCGTCAAGGAAAGATAAGGCAGGAACTGAGACAGAACACTTAGGAGTGCTGCTGACTGGATTGCTCCCCAAGGCTTGTCAGCCTGTTTTATTATACCATCCAGGACCACCTACCTGGGGTGGCACCACCCACAGTGGGCTGGGCCCTCCCACATTGATCATTAATCAAGAAAATGCCCCCACACCTGCCCACAGAACAGTCTGATGGAACAATTCCTCATGGATCTTCCCTTTTCCCCCCAGCGACTCTAGTTTGTGTCAAGTTGAAAGAAAGAAAAAAAACAAAACAGCACAAGTAAGCCTTAGCAAACTCCCTTCCCCTACAAGCTCCCTAGCAGTACAGGAGAATACCAACTGGACCACATCACTTTGTAGCCTTTCCAGCTGGTGGGCAGCAAGATCCAAGATGCTTTTCCTTTTCACTTCCCAGTCAGGTGTGGTGGCGCGTGCCTTCAACCAAGCTTTGTAGACCAGGCTGGCCTTGAACTCACTGAGTTCCTCCCCCTCTGCCTCCCAAGTGCTGGGTGGGATTAAAGGCATGCACCACCACTGCCCCGCAAGGCTGGATTTTTTTTTTATTTGACTGACGTTGCCCATTTTCAAGGTTTTTGTTTGATTCTTTTTCAAAGTCCCTGTTTTTTTGTTGATTTCTCATTCATTTCCTGCATCATCTAATTTCTTTTAAGTCCTTATCTCTATTCCAGTGGCCTTTTAAAGTTTGTGTGTTTATTTATTTTGCGTGGAGGGAGGTCACACATGATTTATTGCCTTTTTTTTTTTTTCGAGACAGGGTTTCTCTGTGGTTTTGGAGCCTGTCCTGGAACTAGCTCTTGTAGACCAGGCTGGTCTCGAACTCACAGAGA
>NW_026074904.1:0-1532 GCF_014885135.2 Alexandromys fortis
ATAGTCCATTTTATACAACAATTAGGCACCAATATATTTTTTGTTCATAAGTCAATGTGGAAATATATTTAAATTAAAGGTAATAAAGTTCATGTGAGATATTTGTGGGGGTGGGGGATGGGAATAATCTGGGAAGGAGAAAAATGAGAAAAGTGATATAAGTGAGGATTTATGGAATTATATTATAAATTTGTAGTCATAAATATAGACTGGTATCATCACAAAATCAGAAAGGGGATGAGAAAATAGAAGACCCAAAAAGAAAATAAAAGTCTATGTCTACTTAAAATCTGACAGAGACAAAAAGATACATTACAAAAATATGGCATTTTCAACAAATGGTGCTGGTCAAATTTGATCCAGCAGGAGAATGAAATCAAATTTTTATTTTTCACCTTGTACAAAAATCCATTCAAAATGGGTCAAAAGTTTTACTTAAAGTCAGAAACACAGAAACCTAGAAAACATAGAGAATATCCATCAGAATATTGGCACGGGCAAAGACTTATTGATTAGAAAGAACACCAACAGCACAGGAACTGACCCAAGTGTCAACAGATGGACTACATGAAAATAAAGAGTTTCGGTTTATCAATGGAAATAGTCAAAGCACACAGACACCCACAATATGGGAGAGAATTTGTACCAGCGACACTTTGGATAGGAGCTCATACCTAGGATTTAGCAAGAATGACAGAAATTAAATAGCAAGAAAATAAAACTGACAATTAACAAATGGGCAAATGAACTGAATAGACACTTTGTGAAGAGAGAAACACAAATGGCCAATAAACATTCAAAAAAGTGTTCCAGATCCCAAAAATGCCATATGGGAAAGAAAATTAAAAGTACTTGGAAATACTATTCATCTAAGGCAGAATGGCTGTCCTCAACAAACCTGACAATAAATGCTGAAGGGAATATGAAGAGAAAAAAAATCCTTATTCACTGTTGATGAATTAGACGGTGCAAATTAATACAGCCATTGTAGGAATTAGTATGCAGGTTATTGAAAAAAATTGAGAGATATAACACATGAGCCAGCTCTTTCACTCCTGGCCATATATCCAGAGAACAACATGCCCCACCACAGAGATATTTCTACCCCACGTTTATTGCTGTTTTAATCACCAAAGAAAAAAAATACTGGAACCAAACAATTAATCTATCAACAGATGAATGGATAATTAAAATTATATAAATGGAGTACAATTCAGCTAAAGAGAAAAATAAAATAAAAATTTGCAGGAAAATGGACTGACCAAAATGTGTAATATTAAAGGCAGTCATACACTTTTAGAAAGAAGACACAACATTTTTGCTCATAGGCAGAATCTACCCAATAACATATGTATATAGAAACAACATATATGAGGGCACAATACAACATGGACAAAAGAGAACAGGAAAGGTTAAACGATCAGGGACTGAATGAAGGTAATGAAGACCAGGATATAATGAAAAAGGATATAATGCGAAGTGCTTTCCTAGTTCTAATTCTATCAAAGGTTTTTGAAGTTTTGGTGGTGGAT
>NW_026074905.1:0-1524 GCF_014885135.2 Alexandromys fortis
TCTGTGGTTTTGGAGCCTGTCCTGGAACTAGCTCTGTAGACCAGGCTGGTCTCGAACTCACAGAGATCCACCTGCCTTTGCCTCCCAAGTGCTGGAATTAAAGGCGTGCGCCACTGCCGCCCGGCAAGAATACTTGTTACTCTTGCAGAAGACCCAGGTTTGATTCCCAACACCCATATTGAGAGGCTTACAACCACTTGTAACTCTAGCTCTAGGAGCATCTTGAGTCCTCTGACCTTTGACCTTCAAGGACATTTGTGCTTATGTAGTTTCACGTAAGCATAATTAAAAACAATAAACATAAATCTTTAAGCTGGGCATGGTAGCATCACCTTTAATCCCAGCACTAAGGAAGCAGAGGCAGGTGGCTCTCTGTGTGTTCAAGGCCAAACTGTTATACAAATTGAGTTCCAAGACAGCTAAGGCTGTTACACAAACCCTGCCTTGAAAAACAAACTCACCTTTAGTCCCAGCACTTGGGAGGCAGAGAAGGAGGATCAGGACAGCCAGCCAGGACTGTTACAGAGAAACCTTGTCTCAACCCCCCTCCCCCCCAAAAGCCAAAAAAAAAGGGGGGGGAGATAAACAACGAAATCTTTTTTAAAAAAAGCACTGTCTAATTTTTAAGACTTAACAAGTCCATCTTTACTGCTACTGAAGTCACTCCCTTAGATTTCTTGAACTGCCCTCTTGTAAAAGGAGAAGAAAACTTTATGATGGACTGCTTTTTAAGTCATTGCTTAAGATAGACTTTGGAAATTAATGAAGATTATCTTTTTTAAAGATTTATTTATGGCTGGGTGGTGGTGGCGTGCTCGGGAGGCAGAGGCAGGTGGATCTCTGTTAGTTTGAGGCCAGCCTGGTCTACAAGAGCTAGTTCCAGGACAGGCTTCAAAGCTACAGAGAAACCCTGTCTCGAAAAACCAAAATAAATGAATGAATGAATGAATGAATGAAAGAAAGATTTATTTATTATGAAATAATACATTGTTCTACCTGCAGGCCAGAAGAGGGCGCCAGATCTCATGGATGGTTGAGAGCCACCATGTGGTTGCTGGAAATTGAGCTCAGGACCTCTGGAAGAACAGCCAGTATTTTTAACCACTGAGCCATCTCTCTAGCCCCTAATAAGGAATTTTTAAAGTGTATAATGAAACTTTTAAGGACAAGACACCCTGACCTCACTGTGCCAAGGAAGTGTTAGTGCTGAAATGCTACACAGGGAAACTTTTAAGAGGGAGAGGGGCCTGGAGCTGGAAACCTGTCTTAGGGAAGCTGCCAGAGCATGGATTGGGAGATAAAAACATTACCCTTGTGACTTGACTTTATATTTGCTGGTTTGAGCAGGTGATTTTTGTCATGGTGGGCAATTGCACAGCATATTTCATGTTCTATTAACTGTTCTGTGAGACCAGAAGTGGTTTGCTTTGTATCTTTGATTAAATGAGACATAGATGGGAGTTTCCCATGAATGATCCAGTGAATACAACTTTAGTATTCTGTTACAGTTGCCTTTTTTTTTTT
>NW_026074906.1:0-1522 GCF_014885135.2 Alexandromys fortis
AGGGTTGTAGTGGTTGCTTGCACTTACACTGTGATTTTTTTTTTTAGAGTGAGATTTAATATTTATTTAGGGGGTTATGGAGGGGAAAAGGAGAAGGGGGCAGAGAGAAAGAGGGGGGAAGAGAAAGCGGGGAAACGCGTGCGTGCCAGCAGAGGAGAGCTTACACTGTGACTTAAGCATATCAGCTGTTGAAATGGTTTGAGTTTGACTTTTGTACTCGTAGCTAGTGATGGAAATAATCTTATGAGGCAACACAAATTATCATGAAAATAATAGGTGTCATTTAATTTCATTTTGTGTCTCTATGAAAAAAACGACTATTATATTGGAAATTAAAGAACTTAATTGAAAATCTTGGAGTAGCAATGTATGGTTTTGGAAATTGTGCCTCTTATAGATGAATACATGATAAAGAAATGAATTTGCTTTTTAGACTGTTTCTCAGTTTAGGTACTTTGGTGTTTATTTAAGTTCTCTTTTTAAAGGTGCTGCTTTTATATGTTTTCTGCTTCTGGGAAGGCAGAGGATTCTGTACATAGGAGATTACTTATGCCACTTTTGAGTATTTATTCCCTTCGTTATTTTTAAAGCAGTTGAAAGCACAGGATAAGGCACTGGTTACATGGAAACTATCAAATTAGATTTAAATTTTTCAGTTTTCTTGTTTAAGTGCTTTGGTATCAAGATGAAACCACCTGTGGATGACACTTGGTTTCATGACATTTTTCTGGCATAAGCAATATAAAATTTATTTATTAAATTATTAAATAATTACATTATTTTTTATTAAATTTTGTTTATTAAATTTTTAAATTAAATTATTACATTTGCTCATCAAATGGTGTCCTAACAATTCCAGAGTTACAGCAGAAGTCACTTCTGGTTTTCCCTCTAACCCGAGAGTGCTTCTGCCTTGTTACCTCTCCTCTGCCACTTTCCAGCCATGCTCCCATTGTTTCCTTTATGTTCTGGTAGGTTTGCGCCTTAAGCACTTTCTTAGGGGGTGTGTTCCCTAAGCTTCCTCATTACTTCTCTGTTATCCACCTCTGGCCACCAGAAAGATGGAGTGGTTTTGAGTACTGGATTAGACGAGTGTGTATTAGACATTAGTCTTCTGAACTAGCCCCTAGGAGTTAATGGAAAGGAAAAACTAATGGCCAGTGTACCATAGGAGATTTATGAAAATGTAGGAAAGTATAATCGGTTATGTCTTGATATTTTACCATATAAATTTTTTTTGGTTCTGTTTGTATTTATTTATTTAGATTTTGGTTTTTTGAGCCATGGTTTCTCTGTAGCTTTGGATACTGTCCTGGAATGCACTTTGTAGACCATGCTGGCTTCAACCTCACAGAGATTACCTGCCTCCACCTCCATAAGTGCTGGGATTAAAGGCGTGCACCACCGTTGCCCGATTTACCATATAAAGTTTAGCTATAGATATTACTGCCTAGTGGCTGTTTCATGAGAACTTTCTTAATTAATGCTATATTAATGTAACTTATATAAATATATTACATGT
>NW_026074907.1:0-1475 GCF_014885135.2 Alexandromys fortis
TGGACCAGAGAAGGGTTGACTTCTGACTGACTCTGTCCCCTGTTACTGCCCCTGTGGTGTTCCACTGGTTCCCCACCACGGCCACGCATCCACGCACCCTCCCTAGGCTCAACACCCACACTTCTGTTGAACCCTTGGCTTGAAGATCCTTCCCCAGCCTATCCTGGTCCTTCGTTTGCCCAGTTGCTCCCCGTCTTTGTTCCAGTCTAATGAAGTCTTCCTTCCAAGCTGGCATTGATAGGACTTTAACAGACTCTGCTCGAGGCCCTGAGAGTAATTTAGTGACTCGACTGGTACAAGTTACTACTAGACAATCAAGAACCACAGATTCATTGCCTAGAGTCATTGCCACGTGTTTGCTACCTGCTTTTTGTCCTGCATGTGTAGGGATGGGATTTTGATATGAGCACAGCTCTAAGCCCTTGTCAGCACATTCACGGTTGGGTCAGAAAGGCACGTTGTTCGCTGACAAGTACAGTAGTACTTGTAATTATAAATAGCACTTGATTGTTATAAATAATACTCAGTATACTTGGAGCCAAGGGTAGGAGAGTAGACATGGGCTGGATGGCATTATATAGAACGTGATTGGTACCAGTGGTACATATTTTAGGAGCTGGCATGGAAGGGCTCATTTGAATGATGGGCTGTTAGCCCATCTTGGAGAGGAAGCTGCTGACCTTGGTGGAGCACCTGGCCTTGGATGAGGGCCTGGGCTAGGCTGGCCTCCTTTTTGGAAATTCTGTCTCTGGATATCCAGGAGGCATGGTGGCCCCAGGAAGGTACTGCGGGTACTTTTAGAAGCTAGTTGTTTTGCGTTGCGGTGTCGCCGGCTTACGTCTTGTTAATGATGCTGACAGAAGTCTCCAGGCGGTGCTCTTCAGCCCTCTGGCGCCCACTCAGAAGAGATTAAAGTAGATCCTTCACCAGCTATTTTAACTTCACCTAAGAATTATGCAATCCTCTGAGAATTGTGTCGATTTCAATCCCGGCTCCCCCACTGTGTGCGAGAGTGGTGTGTGTGTGTGTGTGTGTGTGTGTGTGTGTGTGTGTGTGTGCCCTTGCTGGGGCATGGTGAAATGCTGGCTCTGCCTGTGCTCCATTTCATGTTCAGCAACACACAACTCTTTGTTCTCCGGTATGGTGTGATGCAGCCCTGTGGGAAGAGGCGGCCAGCTAATCCCTCTCTTTATCTCCTGACCTACACCAGAGGGTATCTTCAAAGAACGTTCCCTCTGATGCCCAGGCTGAACATGCTCACACATTTGCTAGTTTCTCAGGAAATGGCTGGAGGCCACTAGCCTGTCTGCCAGTGCGAGGACCCATCTTCCTTTGTTCCATGCCGCCGCTCCCAGCTCTCTTCTGAGCTCTAGCCAGCTTTTTCCCCAGATAGGCCCTTGACCTTCTCCTCTCCAACATCTGGGTTCACATTTGCCCCCCCCCCCCCCCCCCCCAAGGTCCAGTTCTCCTGGCAC
>NW_026074908.1:0-1535 GCF_014885135.2 Alexandromys fortis
CATTCAGGAGGCAGAGGCAGGGGGATCTCTGTGAGTTTGAGGCCAGCCTGGTCTACAAGAGTTAGTTCCAGGACAGGCTCCAAAGCTACAGAGAAACTCTGTCTCGAAACAAAACAAAACAAAACAAAACAACACAACAACAAAAAGGATTATGTATATGGGTGCTTTGTCTTTATGCACATCTGCACACTGGAAGAAGGTTTCAGATCCCATTATAGGCCGTTGTGAGCTGCCGTATGGGTACTGGGAATTGAACTCAGAATCTCTGGAAGAACAACCAGTGCCCCTAATAATTGAGCCATTGCTCCAGCCGCAGCTTCTTATTCTTTATTATTGTTACCTATATACATATACATTTATAAATACAACCTGCTGAGTTCATTTAGTGTGGCTCATATGTATTTAGGGCTAACCTCTTTGGGACTGGATAGCCTGTCCAGGGCTCATCCCTGGAGAAGCCTGTGTCTCCCTCTCTTAGCAACCATTAATTGCTTGAAGTTCATCTAGGGGTGGAGTCTTGGGAGAATTCCCACACCTATGTTGTCACGTCAATAGGTGGTGTCATTTTTCAGGTCTTGTTTAAGCAAACATATTGTTACAGTTTCTTTGGTGTTGCTTCCCTGTCTTATAGAAGACACTGTTGAAGGGAGGTGGTGGCTCACACCTTTAATCCCAGAATTTGAGAGGCAGAGGAAGAGGCAGGAACTCCGAGTTCAAGGTCAGCCTGGTCTACAGAGTAAATTCAAGGACAGCCAGAGTTACACAAAAGAAATCCTGTCTTGAAAAACCAAAACCAAAACCAACCAACCAACCAACCAACCAACCAACCAACCAACCAACCCAAACCAAACAAAACATAAAAAAAGAAAACTGTAGTGCCCATGCCACTACAGGACAGTATGCGAGCCAAAAAGTAAGCTGCAGACATAAAAGTACACGCACACAGAGACAGAGAGAGACACGGACACGGGTCATCCTTGATACTAGAATGCCAACTTTATTGTGCTCAGGGGCAGCTAGGGCTCTGGCCATGCTCCAGCTCTTGTGATTTTTCAGTTGCAGGCCCACCAGAGACCACTCTCCCTACCATCAAGGTCTCATGCTCAGAGCAGAGGAAAACAAGTTATTTACAAGAAATTCAGGGTCTGGGGGTCCATAGCCCCCAAGAGAAAACCACTTTTCCTCAGCAGATGTTCTGGTCCCCTGGTTCTTAGAATCTTTGTCTGCTCCACCTTCATGTTCTGTGATCTACCTCCATGTTTTGTGAACTTACATATAGGGGATTTGTTGTATATCTATCAGTTGGGGTTGGGCACCCCAAGATCAGTTATTCTTTGAAATTTTGCAAACTCTGGCTTTTTGTAATGGTATCTACCTGGTTCAAAGAAAAACTTCTTTGATGAGAGGTGAGAAATACACTGGAATGAATTTTTAAAAAAAATTTAAAAATCTTCTGACTCTAAAGATTATAGTCACATCCACATTTGCAGGAATCTTTTTTTTTTTTTTTTTTTTTTAAAAAAGTCCCCAAGAAT
>NW_026074909.1:0-1533 GCF_014885135.2 Alexandromys fortis
CATTCATTCTTATTCTATAAATTTCCTGCTCTATCTACACTACAGATTCCCCTTTATTTATTCATTCAGAGGAATCTGCTTCCATGCTCATTACAAAGACCCGGTTGAGTTTCTGCCCAGCTCTGCTGGAATGGCGGTGGGGGTTAGAGAAACAAGGCCGTTCCTGGCTCTCCAAGTCGTTCCTATGGAAAGAGAGGCCCCTGCTTCTCAGTTCCCTTTATCTGGAGATTCTCATCCTTTCCAAGGAAGCACTCCCGTCCAAAACTTAAATAGGAAGATTTGCCTGGGACCTCGGCCCACCCTCTCCTCAGGAAATGTGCGGTGTGCAGATGTGTGGAGGCCAGAGGTTGTGTCTTCATCTCACCCTCCACGGTTTTTGTTTGTTTGTTTTTTCTCGAGATAGGGTTCCTCTGTATAACAGTCCTGGCAGTCCTGGAATTTGCTTGTAGACCAGGCTGGCTTCAAACTCACTGACATCTGCCTGCCTCTGCCTCCCGAGTGCTGGGATTAAAGGCGTGCGCCACCACTGCCCAGCGTGGTCAATGTTTTATTACAGAAACAGAGAAGCAAATTAGGACAGACATCAGTCTATAATATAACAGTATTCATGGTGGTCTGCATTGCTTTCCTTGAGACGCTGGTGTCAAGCACTCTCTGCTTGCTTTTCTTGCACTGAACCTAGAGCTAAGCACAGCCCTTGCTATGCTCCGAGACACGGCTTCTCTAGCCTCTATGTTGATCCCCATTGGCAAGAGGACTTGGGACACCAGTGACCACTGAACTTGAGGCCCACACACAGTCTCACGTAACAGCACTAGCCATTGGCCTACACTCCCAGGGACCTCCTGAACCTCCATCAGTGCCAACCTCCAGCTTGCTACAGCGGAAGGACTTGGCAGAGGTGGGTGGAACCTGCAAGCTTCTGAAGGAAGGTAATGAAAGAGGAGCTGTTGTGACTAGCAGGAAGTTCACTGGTTAATGAACCCTGGATGGTGTCCCCAAGCTGCCAAAATAGTCCTTTGAAACTGCTTTCTCTAAAAGACACTTTGGTCCTGAAGGTAACTCAATGCAGGTTGAAAGCCTGGCGCTGATCCCCCCCACTTCAATTGTGTTTACCCCTATACTTTGGGTCAGCTGCTTTTGCTCCCTGTTAATCCCTCCTTGAGGAATGAACCTGTCTCATCCTCCTTCAAGACTAGAGGCATAGAGGCTGTGTGGTAAGACTTGTTTGATTGGGTTTGTTTGTTGAAGGGCGGAGACAGGAGGATCACTGGGGATGACTGGCTGTCTGCTCACCTCTAGGTCTCAAGGAAAGCAAGCAGAGAGTGCTGCTGTCTCCTCTGTCAAATGTCTACGCAGCACCACCCAGGGCTGGCACAGAACGCACCTTTTGTTGAAATAGGAGCGGCGGCAGGGCTGCGTCCCCGGCACCCGGCCGCCCGCATGGCTAGCTTATGCCCGAAATAATTACATGGAAACTGTATTCTTTCAAACACTGCCTGGCCCGGCTAGGTCCAGTTTCTTATTGGCTAG
>NW_026074910.1:0-1530 GCF_014885135.2 Alexandromys fortis
CTCTCCTTGAAAATACCCAGTAGTATTGCATTCAAAATAAAAATGATACCCAATAATTACTCACTCAAAATACATTATGATTATTATATATTACAACTAGTTCTTCTCTTACTTTGCCCTACTTCTTGATATTTTGCTTTTGATTTATACATTTATTTTAAATGTTCCCCTACATCTGAATTTTGACCTTCTAGCTCTATTGAGCTACTGCTTCTGTGCCAACCTAATGCTGCCCTTTGTGTAACACAGCCAGGAAGAACTCTGTTGACTTCCCCATTCGTCTCTTCACATCCATCACTTTTAGACACCTAAGCCACTCTCCTCCCTACGCTGTTATTTGATTTGGACTACCTGGTCTTCTCAGTGGTGTTTGAAGACCTGTCTTTCCTGTGTAATGCTAAGTATTTACATTACAGCTAGTAGACTCTCAAGAGCATTCTTTGAAGGAATATCTAATTGGTCCAGCATATTAAAATATGCCATGTAGGTGATGCCATTGACTTTCTGTCTTTGACTAAGCCAGGTTGTTATAGCTGGTGGGATCCTAACTGAGCTCAAAGGTATGATTCATTTACCTCTTCAGTGTGAGGGTCCTGTGAGGGAGGGTTTGGGGCATGTCCCCTTTGTGGACTAGGTAGGGGTGGCGTTGGAAACTAAGGGTTTTAGAGCTGTAGCACTCATTTCCCTCTTGGATTCACTGCTTGCTGTCCTCCGAATGACAGCGAACTTGACCAATAGAGATGGCATTCCCAGTTCCCAGTCTCAGCCCTTCTCAGGTTTCCAGTCATGGCCCTGCTTCCTCCATTTCTGGCTGAAGCAGTTGCTGCAGGCCCTGATACTATTGTGTCCACCCAGGCATGACTGGTTTTCTGTGTTGCTAATCTCTGAGTTGTTTTACTCATTCCCATTTGGATTTGTGAAATTTACAGAACATTGATTTTTGATTGAGATATTGCAATGAGACCCAATTGTTTAAAGTGGAGCAACTCATAGTCGATGCCTTTTGCCTTTGAAGTGTTTATTTGACCTTTCCAGAAATCAGGAGAAGGGGAAAGGGAAAAAGAGAGGAGGAGAAGGGAGAGAAGGAAGCAGGGCAGGCAGGGGGTGGGAGAGAGCTGGGATGAGGAAGAAGAACAGGAAGAAGGAGAGCAAGAGGGGCAGGGACAGGGAAAGGATGGGAGCAGTTGAATCCCAAGAGACCTAGCATGGATATGACCTAGCATGGAAATGTCCTAGCATGGATATGAACTAGCGTGGATATGAACTAGCGTGGATATGACCTAGTGTGGATATGACCTAGTGTGGATATGAACTAGCGTGGATATGAACTAGCGTGGATATGAGCTAGCGTGGATATGACCTAGTGTGGATATGAACTAGCGTGGATATGAACTAGCGTGGATATGAACTAGCGTGGATATGACCTAGCGTGGATATGAACTAGCGTGGACATGAACTAGCGTGGACATGAACTAGCGTGGACATGAACTAGCGTGGACATGAACTAGCGTGGACATGAACTAGCGTGGA
>NW_026074911.1:0-1535 GCF_014885135.2 Alexandromys fortis
ATCCTGTCTGCAGGCCAGAAGAGGGCACCAGACCTCATTACAGATGGTTGTGAGCCACCATGTGGTTGCTGGGATTTGAACTCAGGACCTTTGGAGGAGCAGGCAATGCTCTTAACCACTGAGCCATCTCTCCAGCCCCCTACCTCACTTGTTATTAATAAAACTTTATTTTAAACGGATGCTGAGTTCAGTCCAGCTTTAAGAGCTTCCTATAAGTATGTTGCAGGGGCTAGTGAGATGGCTCAGCAGGTGAAAGGGCTTGCTGCCAAGCCTGATTGTTTTGAGTTTGATCCCCAGGACCCTTATGATGGGTGGAGAGAACCGACTTCCTCAGGTTGCCCTCCGACCACCCCCCTTAATGGTACCGTGTCCCTTTCTCCATCCCACGTAATATAATATAAAAAAGTAAGACATGTAACGTGTAAACATAAGTTTTCTGTCCACCAGCCAGCTCCCGACTAACCACACAGAGGCTTACTAGTAATAAATGCTCAGCTGATTGCTTAGGCTTGCTACTAACTAGCTCTTACAGCTTAACCCATATTTCTTATCTTTTCTCAGCCTTACATGCTCATCTTGTTTCTCTCCGAGTCTCCTGGCAACTCTGCCCATCTTCATCCCAGCACTGTCTCCCTGTCCTCAAGTTCCATCTAACCTCTTCTTGCCTAACCGTTGGTCATTTAGGTCTTTATTAAACCAATGAGAGCAGCACATCTTCACAGTGTGTAAAAGGTCACTCCACAACAGTAATGGACTTCTGGTCATACTGCTTCCATCTCCTGGGGTGCTGGAGTTGGAACCTAAGTCCTTGAGCATGCTGGGTCACTCTTCTGACAGAACCACACCCTCAGTTCAGGTTAGAGACTCTCAGTGCCACCTAGGCTGACTTGGTCACATTAACAGTTCCACCTTTTCCAGAAGTGGTGTCTGTTTTCAGACTTAGTATTGATCTGGACCCCATGAGTAATGTTTATGCTAATGAAAGAGAAAGTATAGAATATTTAAATGTTTATTCTCAACCTGAATTTTATTTTTTTAATTGATGAAGCTATTTTATATTCTGAGTGTCTTACATGTATGTCTGTGTACCACATGTGTGTAGTACTTACAAGGCCAGAGGAGGAAGGCAGTTATAGACGGTTATAAGCCATCATGTGGTGATATGGGATTCTGCTCTGTACGCTATGAATATGTTTTACTACCATTGGTCAGTAAAAAGCTGCTTCAGCCAATAGCAGGGCAGAATATAGCCAGGCTGGAAGAGACAGAGAGAGCAGGTGGAGTCAGGGAGACACCATGTAGTTGCTGAAGGAGAACGACATGCCAGAACTTTACCAGGAGGCCACAGCCTTGTAGTGACACACACATTAGTAGAAATGGGTTAATCCAAGATGTAAGAGTTAGCTAGAAGCCAGGCAGTGGTGGCGCACGCCTTTAATCCCAGCACTCGGGAGGCAGAGGCAGGCGGATCTCTGTGAGTTCGAGACCAGCCTGGTCTACAAGAGCTAGTTCCAGGACAGGCTCCAAAACCACAG
>NW_026074912.1:0-1532 GCF_014885135.2 Alexandromys fortis
AGAATAGACCCTGAACCGTTCTCTGGTATTGAAATACTCCCCTTTCCCCCCTTTTTTAGTATCTTTCTAGAGGCGCCTTCTCTGAAGACATAAAAACGAAGGGTGAATGAAAAGTCACGAAGAAGGAATATATGCGAGAGGAGAAGGATGTCTACTCAACAATCTGGTCGGTCCTAATCCTGCTTTATATATACATAAAAGCTCCCTTCAGACTGACAAGCAGCTTGCGTGTGCATCTCAGTGTCTCAGCTCTCAGAGCTGCTTCGCATCTGGGGACTTCTCTATCTTGGTAACCTTACAGCACTGATGGAAGTAACCGCAGCGGGGCTTGCTAATTTGATTCCAGTTAAAAAAGGAATTCCATCACACAGGAATCTACAAACAAAAGTCTTTTCAAGTTGTATACAAAATAGTTGAGATTGTCTTCTGTGTTTCACTAATTTTTAGATTAACCTGTGAAGTTGTCCCATTGTTACTCCATTTTTCTCTTTTGTCCTGGAACTTTTTTTTTATGGTACTTTTTTTTTTTTTGTCTTGTTAAAGCCTTTTCTTATGTGTTTTATTTTCTTTTTCTTTTGTGTGTATGTGTGTGTGTGTGTGTGTGTGTGTGTGTTCTATTAAGGAATAGCTTGTACTTAAATTTCAGACTACATAGGATGGAGAGACGGCTCGGTGACTCGGAGCATGAACGGCTGTATCAGAGGCCCTGAGTTCAGTTCACTGCATCCACGTTAGGTGGCTAACAACCTCTGTAACTCCAGCTCCAGAGGATCCAATGCTCCGGCTGCTGTGGGCACCCTCTACTACTGTGCACGTACCTGTCTGCCATACACACATGATTAAACTCTTGAAAAATTGCTGAGTACATCTAATAATAAAGATGATAAGGAGACGCTGATTTTTTTCCTTAAATATACTACTAACATTTTCTCTTATTCCATACTATGTACGATGTCCCCAAGTGTCACTGCATTTGTGAGACGGAAAAGTATTCATTGGTAAAGAATGAGAACAGTGTTTATATCTGTACCTAAGAGAGTGTGGCTGGTGCTGCCTCGGGTGTGTGGAACACTAGTTGGCAGTTTTAAGTGGATCTTCCTTTCAGGTGAATAAAGCGCCTCACAGTTAATATTCAATAACATTTTTAAAAAGTCAAAATGAAATTATTTTTCTACCTCTCCATCTTTTTTATTTTTTTCTTTTTGTTTTTTTTCTTTTTATTTTTTTATTAATTAAAGATTTTCCGCCTCCTCCCAGCCTCCCATTTCCCTCCCCCTCCCCCACTCCTTTCCCCCTCCCTCTCCAGTCTGAAGAGCAGTCAGCCTCTCCATCTTTTACTTCTGATAAATTCAGGTGATTTTTTTTAATCAGTGGAGTAATTTATTTAAATCCAGCCTTTATTGCTTGCATTACTGATATGGTATATTGCTTTGATAATTTTATTAAATTGAATATCTCTCCTATTTCTGTGGCAGATCTCCTTGCTCACAGTGTATTACCTTCTAGCAAGTAGTTTAACTCTCATTGCATTT
>NW_026074913.1:0-1538 GCF_014885135.2 Alexandromys fortis
AGAGAGAGAGAGAGAGAGAGAGAGAGAGAGAGAGAGAGAGAGAGAGAGAGAGAGAGAGAGAAAGCTCTGAAGTAAGAACTTGCACACTGAAGACCTCGGCGTCTCCTTGCTGCATGGTTAACTGTGATCTGTAAAGAACACGGGATGCCGCTGTCCACGCTAGACTCAGACTTTTGAGACCACTCATGTGGAGAAAAGTAATGGAGTCAAATGAACTGTTTGGCAGTTTCCTTCCTGCTGGGTTATTTGTTTTCTTCCCTGACGTGCTTCACGGAGTTCTCTTTGCAGAGTGAAAATGAGAAAATGGTCTAGGGTTTGAGATGCTGTTTCAGCCGATGAAGAGATGGAAGGGAGGCGGAGGATCAGTACTGGCTTTTTCAATTAGCAAATGCCTTTGAGTTCGTACATCTAGTCTTACTCCTGCGCCCTCAGCTATTATTCAGGCTCTTCTTTTTTAATTTTTTTTTCCATCAAAACCCAGCAGGAAATAATTTAGGCAGTGTTGGCTACGAGGTCTTTATCATAACGAATCAGATCTGCATTGTAGCCCTTAAGTAGCTACAGGCAGTGTTTAAATAAATGCTCATGGCTATGTCCTAATAAAACTTTACCCGATCAGCTGCGAGCCATATTTGGGTCACAGAACAAAGTTTGCTGGTAGCTGCTTTCACTCATGTGTAACTTAAAGCTTGACTGTGAGCTAATAAGCAATTGAGACTAAGATACACTTAAAGAGCCAGAAGGACAAGACCCACTGTGTGGGTCCATTGATGTTAGATATTGCTGAGCCCCAAATTCTCTCAGAATGACCTATTTATTCATTATACATTCTTGAGTCTTTTATCTAGTCATACAGACCATTCTTCCTTATTTTAAGGTTTGGTTTATAGCCCCAATGACTATATCTACCACAAAACTCCTAAGCCTAAGTAAGACTCAGGGATTTTTAAAGAAAAGGGGCTGCACAGATTGTCAGGGCCAGAGAACCAAAAAGTCTATGGTGAGACTGTATCAAAAAATGACAGAGAAGCTTCACCTATGACACCTCAACAATGTGGCTACCTAAACAAGAGCCAAACAATAGCAGCACCGGTAGACTTGCTAACACAATAATGGAGAATTTCAGGGAACACTACCCTTAAGGAAAGAACTGTAGGCAAGCAAGTGATTCAGAGGTGGGTGGATAACCTTCCCCAGGATGAGCCGCTAGACTGACTATCAAATATCAAATAGTCAGTCCTGAATCCATATACATATAAGTAACACCAAACAGACTGAACAAGTTCACTCTCTCTCTCTCTTCTCTTTCTCTTTCTCTTTCTCTTTCTCTTTCTCTTTCTCTTTCTCTTTCTCTTTCTGTTTCTGTGTGTATGACAATTAAAGAAAAGTAAGCCATAAATTTAGGGGGAAGCAAGTGATTGTATATATTGGAATAGGGAGAGAAAAAAGAGAGAAAAGAGGTAATTATATATATATATATTAATTTCAAAAATAAAATAAAGATGAAAAAAGATTATGATTCTCTAATCCCACTTTGC
>NW_026074914.1:0-1529 GCF_014885135.2 Alexandromys fortis
CACCCCAGCCTCTGCTCCCTCCGTACCCCACACCCCAGCCTCTGCTCCCTCCGTACCCCACACCCCAGCCTCTGCTCCCTCCGTACCCCACACCCCAGCCTCTGCTCCCTCCGTACCCCACACCCAATGTACCATCCCAAAGGCACAGTCACCTCTGTCCTGAGCCTTCACAAGCACCCGCAGGGAACAGGACCACGGAGCTGACCCACCTTTGTCGGAAAAGCCCGCCTTGGAGGCCTTGCGGTCTTTGAGGAGGGCTTTGGTGTTCTGGATCTGGGTGATGAGGGAGGCCGAGGGCTGTTTGTGCGAGGGCAGGCTCTTGTCCGGCTTCTTGGAAAACGGACGATGAAGAAAATCTCCCCTTTTCTCTTGTTCTTTGGGCTTTTTATCCTTCCAATCAAAGTGAACAGACACAGTCAGACACCCACAAGAACAGACTTTTCTTTGAAAAGTCACCCAAATAGACGAGGGGAACTCCGGCTTTTAAATGCGGTATACTTTGCGATGTGTGGATGAAGGGTGGCGGGGGCTGAGGTCTAGTCCATGCTCCAGGCAGAAGCTCCCTCTGCCTGGGAGCAAATAAACCTGGTCTCTCTCTAGCTCACTCGCCCTGCATCAACATGTTCCAGAGTGGTCAAGGCCACCCTATGTGACCAGGTATTCTGGAAAAATCTGAAGGAACTAAAGAGCAGAAGCGCTACCCTACTGTGTGCATCTGAAGCACCGCCCTACTGTGTGCCTCTGAAGTGCTGCCCTACTGTGTGCCTCTGAAGCGCCGCCATACTGTGTGCCTCTGAAGTACTGCCCTGTATATGCATTTGAAGTACTGCCCTAGTTAGGCATGGGGGTGCAGACCTCTAATTTATTGTTCTGAGGTTAAGTAAGGAGGATTTCAAGTTCAGGGCCAGTGAGACCCGGCTGTGGTCAATCCTTCAACTTGAATGGATTGAGAAACCTGTAGGGGCTATAAAAGCCTGCTTCTGGGGGTGTCTATGAGGGTCATTCCTGGGGCCTTTAGCTCATGAGAGCACTGATCCTACTGACGCATCTGCTGATAGCTTCTAAACTTAACAGAATGTTGGGGAGAGGTGACACCGGGGGAGGTGGGGCTTGGCTGAGAGAGAGGTCGCTCAGTGTGTGTTATTGGCAGCTATATTTTGTCCTGGCCTCTTCCCGTCACTCCACTTTCCCCTGTCTGCTACGATAAAACCAGCTCTGCTGTGTCCTTACCCCTATGGCCTGAAACCTCTGAGATCAGAAGCAAAATATACTATAGGTTGTTTTTCTCAGGCAGATAGCACAACAATGAGAAAGTCCACCATAGATCCTGTCCAAATTCATCCATCCACCCACCCATCCATCCATCTGTCCATCCATCCGTCCATCCACCCATCTACCCATCCATCCATCCACCCATCCATCCACCCATCCATCCATCTATCCATCCATCCATCCATCCATCCACCCATCCACCCACCCACCCATCCATCCATCCACCCATCCATCCATCCATCCATCCATCCATCCAT
>NW_026074915.1:0-1530 GCF_014885135.2 Alexandromys fortis
GCGGTGGGGAAGAGACAGAAATCTTTAATAAATAAATTAATTAATTAAAAAAAAAACAAATTCACAGAGATCAGCCTGCCTCACCCTCTCAAGTGCTGGGATTAAAAGTGTGCACCCCCATGCCCAGGTTAAGACAGGCAATTCTATAATTTAGGTCGTCCTGAACTCCCAGTGTAGCAGATGACCTCAAACTTGTCATCCTGCCTGGCTGATCTCTGTGAGTTCAAGGCCAGCCTGGCCTATGGTTCCAGGACCGGCTTCATAGCTACTGAGAAACCCTGTCTTGAAAAACCAAAACCAGGGCTGGAGAGATAGCTCAGTGGTTAAGAGCATTGCCTGCTCTACCAAAGGTCTGAGTTCAATTCCCAGCAACCACATGGTGGCTCACAACCATCTGTAATGGGGTCTGGTGCCCTCTTCTGGCCAGCAGGCATACATAATATTGTATACATAATAAATGAATATTTAAAAAAAAGAAAAAGAAAAACCAAAACCAAAAGCAAAAACGAACGTTATCTTCTCGTCTCAGCTTCCCAAGTGTTGGGATTACAGACACGTGCAAGCCCTGTCTGCAGTCTCTGCCACCAATTGCTACTTGGCATCTGACTCCACTTGTCAACATTGCTACGAATCTGAAATCCTGATGGCTTTGGTGGGTGCTTCGGGCTCTGGATCTTGAGAGGATGCAGGCTGTGGTGGGCACTAAGTTCTCAGCTGCAGATTCAGCAAGGCTGAATTTCCTGCGGTAAATGAGCTAAGAGAAAGAGAGGAAACACCCAAGAAGCCATAGACTTTTTCTAACCCCATCTGAAAATGACATCATATGACATTGGTATTTTGTTTGTTACCGATGCATCAGTGTGTCCAGCCAGTTTACACTGAAGGGAACCCCACAAAACACCAAGAGATGAAGCGGGAGAGATCACTCAGCCGTTAATAGTATGTACCACTCTTCCTGAGGACCAATCCCCAGCACCCACACGGAAGCTCACAATTGTCTGTACTTTCAGTTCCAGGGGATCTGATTCCTTACACAGACATGTAGGCAGGAAACACCAATGCATATGAAACACCAAGAGAATGCTGCAATTGCCTTAGAAATGGTCAGCAACACACTCATTTTCTTCTCTCTCTCTCTTTCTTTTTCTTTTCTTTTTTTTAAAATTTATTTATTAGATATACAATATTCTGCCTGCATGTATCCCTGCAGGTCAGAAGAGGGCAACAGATCTCATTACAGATAGTTGTGAGCCCCAATATGGTTGCTGGGAAAGGTGAGAAACACCTTTAATCCCAGGATTTGGGATTAAGGACACCCTAGGCTACACAAGGTCAAAGCAGAAACAAATCCAGGTGGTGGTGGTCTACTCCTTTAATCCCAGCCCTACTCCTTTAATCCCAACCAGCTCTAGAGGGAATATAAAATGCAGGGAGAGAAAGTCGTGGCGGTTAGTTTGCCTTCACCCAGCCTTGGTAGAGGTAAGTCTTCTCTAGTGGTTTGGCTGCCTTGCTTTTCTGGTTTTTGGGTTG
>NW_026074916.1:0-1479 GCF_014885135.2 Alexandromys fortis
TATACATGAATTTATCTGTGTGTGTGTGTGTGTGTGTGTGTGTGTGTGTGTGTGTGTGTGTGTGTGAGAGAGAGAGAGAGAGAGAGAGAGAGAGAGATTCTGTGGCCAAAATAATATTCATTGTGGTTACCTGTAGCCAGAACTTCTCTAATGTTTTCTTTTGGAATGTTTTGTTCCTTAGCAAATTCTTCAAGTTTTTCATATTGTTCAGGAGTCAAAGGTTTACCTTTTCCTACAGTTTATTAAAGACAATGTCAAAGACATGTTCAAGAAATATGGGGAAATTTTATTGCTTCTTTAGTATCCCTGCATCATATGCAATAGACAGCCCCAACTGCATCAGAAGATCTATCCTGGATGGATTAATACAGACAGTGATAATTTCCCCAAATTCCATTTTCAGTGTTTCATGATGTATGCAAAAATAAAGCAGCTTCTCTAGGGAATTCTCACATCTCAATCCTATGTATTTTCAAAAATATAACACTAAAGAATCATGGATGCTTATCAATGGCACCATCACATTTCTCCTGAGTCTATACTCTAGAGTTCATGATTTCTTTAGTACACACTTGATCAAATGACACTCAAAATGTTTTAAATTTTAGACAAATAGTATTTGGTCTTATCTTTCTAGTAAGGAAACATGAACATAAACACTTCCAATAACATTCACCATCACCAATACCCTTCAATGACCATGCAACTCAAATTACAAAATAAGGTAAAAGTTGGTCCACACAACAATCATATTGTCATTTAGTGGAGAGGAGTTTGGAAACACCACAACAATCTTTGGAGTGTGAATCTGACTTAATCTCGATTTTCAGGGTGATACTTCTCTTACTACATCAGAAAACCCATGAGCATTCTTACCAACAACAAAAATCAGGTTAGTTGTCTGGCCAGCTCTATCCACATTCTTACTGATAAAGACTATGCTCTCTGGTGTTACATGCACAGGTTCAAATCTGTTGTCACCTTCAACTGTAATAACAGAAATATTTCAAACTCAGTGCCACTCATGTTTCTACTTTGTTTGACATCAACTGTTGACTAAACATTAATATTGATCCTGACTGTAGCAATCATCTCTGATTCACTATCATGAAACACATGTTGGCAGAGGTATTCTTGTAGTCATTCATTTTGCATATCCAATCATAATATGAGAACCAATCATTTCCACTCTTTAAACCTGATAGTGAATCCAAGGTTCATACACATTCCGTTTTTTCTGAATTCCTTGTGTCAAGATCTGTGGGATCACTCTGTTGGGTAATCCTTCCCCTTTCAACCAGATCCAAAAGGACACTTGTCAGTTTTCTGGAACTGTAAAACTTTGGTGTCATACCATAGTAATACTTGGTGGGAGAATTGATACATATGCTGAAAAGGACATACTGATTAGAAATCTGCACAAAAGTTTTATTCTTGTAAGATTATGGATAGAAAAGATATAAGAATCAACATTTTAAG
>NW_026074917.1:0-1532 GCF_014885135.2 Alexandromys fortis
CTTTTTGGATTTTTCGAGACAGGGTTTCTCTGTAGCTTTTGGTTCCTGGAACTAGCTCTTGTAGACCAGGCTGGCCTCGAACTCACAGAGAGATCCACCTGTCTCTGCCTCCCAAGTGCTGGGATTAAAGGCGTGCGCCACCACCGCCAGGCAGCTTTTCTTATCTTAAATCATCCCATCTATCTTTTGCCCCTGAGATTTTCCCTTTTCTATTTCTGTATATTTTTTCTTTCTTTCTTATTCCATGTCTGGCTGTTTGGCTGGGTGGCTGGCTCCTTTACTCACTGCTTCCTCCTCTTTTTTTCTCTTATTTATCCTCTCTGCCTGGCAATCTTGCCTGTCCCTCTCCTGTCTAACTACTGGCTGTTCAACTCTTTATTAGACCAATCATGTGTTTTAGGCAGGCAAAGTAACACAGCTTCACAGAATTAAACAAATGCAACATATAAGAATATAATACACCTTTGCATCATTAAGCAAATATTCCACAGCATACATGAATGTAACACATCTTAAATTAATATTCTGCATTTCCCCCTTTTGTCTAAATAAAATGAAAGGATTTACTTTTGATATAGTAAAGCTATGTATTACAAAAAACAGATTCCAAGTAAGAATTATATTTTCAATACTCAGTTCATTTGTATTCAGCAAATTTGAAAAAAAAATACTCCATTATCTATCTTATCTTAGTGATCCTAAAGTTTTATGCCTAATCACTTTTTAATCATAGCTAAGGAAAACTATAACACTATTAAGTCTTTGACTTCTTCAAAGACCCCAGAAGGATATAATATTATCTAGCAACAGAGTCATCTGGCTGCCTGGAAAGTTACCTAAAGTTCTTCTGCATCATTGGGGCATTCGTCTTTGGCCTACAGGCCTAGAATATCTGATTGGCCAGTTAGCCAGGCAGGAAGAATAGGCAGGACAACAAGAACAGGAGAATTCAGGGAAGAAGATTCAGTCTGCAGTCATCACCCAGACACAGAGAAAGCCAGAGACAAATTTTCCAATTTGCTAAATACAAGTGAACTGAGTATTGTAAATATAATTCTTACTTGAAATCTGTTTTTTGTTGTATATAGTTTTACTATATCAAAAGTAAATCCTTTCATTTTATTTAGACAAAAGGGGGAAAGTAAGATTTGACTGCCTTGCCAAAAAAGGTTCAAAGCCATATGACTAATACAGACAAAAATTATGAGCTAAAATAAGTGATAAGAGTTAATAAGAAGCCTGAGCTAATAGGCCAATCAGCATTTTATTAAACAAGTACAAGAAATAAATCTTTACGGGGTAAAACCATTGTCCTGCAGCAAACACCCTAAGAAGTTGAGAGGAGAAGAACATGAGAACAAGGGATAAACAGTGCAACTATTAAGAGTAAGTTTCTGCCAGGCGGTGGTGGCGCACGCCTTTAATCCTAGCACTTGGAAGGCAGAGGCAGGCGGATCTCTGTGAGTTCGAGACCAGCCTGGTCTACAGAGCTAGTTCCAGGACAGGCTCCAAAACCACAGAGAAACCTTGTC
>NW_026074918.1:0-1514 GCF_014885135.2 Alexandromys fortis
TGACTACCCATGAGAAACCTTACCCTCTCTGAGGAGTGGATGGGGTGGAGTGGTTGGAATGTAGGGGTGTGCGAGGAGAAGTGGGAACTTGATGTTCTTATTAATAAAGAAACTGCCTAGGCCCCTTGATAGGCCAACCCTTAGGTGGGTGGAGTAAACAGAACAGAATGCTGGGAGAAAGAAGCTGAGTCAGGAGTCACCATGATTCTCCCACTCCAGACAGACGCAGGTTAAGATCTTCTCTGATAAGCCACCTCGTGGGCTACACAGATTATTAGAAATGGGTTAGATTAATATGTAAGAGCTAGCCAATAAGAGGCTACATATAACGGGCAAGGCAGTGTGTAAAAGAATACAGTTTCCATGTAATTATTTCGGGCATAAGCTAGGCATGCGGGTGGCCGGGTGCCAGGGACACAGCCGGGGACGCAGCACCGCCACCCCTATTATTACTACAGGAACTGGGATTAGTTTGTGAAATAAGAAAAGATTGTTTAAAAATACATAAGTACTATAATAAAAATTTTAAAAAGCAAGGCCCTATCCCTCCCTAAAGGGAGTTAATAGTGGTTGAGGAAGGGGTATCATTTTCTTCAGGAGTGTAGCCAGAGATACGCTGTACCAGTACCTGGCATTGTAAACACTGTGCTGTGCCCCTGTACCAGTAAAAAAAGCTCTTCCCCATGTTTCTCAAGGAATTCTAATCAAACTCAGAGAGTCACACAGAATTCCATTTGAGAAGAGTTGTTTGAAGAGGGAAGGGGCTTAGAGAGGAGAATGAGACATTGAAATGTCTAAAATTAATTAGATAAATTTACAAAAGTTATTAAACTATATAAATATTAAAAACAAATACATCACCTCTCAAAATTTAACAGTTCAAAATTCTGATAATTAGATAAAAGATATACCCAGTTCATTGAAAATGCACACAGATGTGAAAAGTGGCACATGTAAATATGTTCAAAATTATTAGGTCTTTAGAGAAAAAGGCATCTTAAAACTACAATGACTAATTAGTGCACAGCAACCATAGGAGGTTTAACAGTATTCACAGCATAAAATCAGGGTCATCCCATCATTTCTAAGGAGACTGCTGGTGGCATAGTCATTCTGGAATGCAGACAACATATTCTTTACAAAATAAACATGTAATAACTATTCTTTAACCCAGAAAGTCCTCAGCACATACTGACCTCTGAGAAATGAAAATGTGTGTTTATACAAGAATGGATATGTGACTATTCAACTACACACATTTCCTGTACATAAAAATATTTGTTCTTAAATGAAACTGAAGTCTGCCTAGAAGTCCTACCATGAGTTCATCCACAGTATAGCATACTACTGAGCAATGGAAGAACAAGTTATAGATTATACAATATACGATGATGTCTGCGCATATGCAAGCATTAATTTGAATGGAAGAAAAGCGTATCTTTAAACTTTATATATTATATTTCTAAAATAAAATACATTAAAATAACAAAATACTAGAAATGGATAATATAGGC
>NW_026074919.1:0-1561 GCF_014885135.2 Alexandromys fortis
TAATATCTTAGAACTGCAGTCCAAAAAGATTGTTTTGTCAAACAAGTAAAATAACAAACTATCTTTTTAACAAACTTGTGTATATGGGATTAAATGTTAATATGTCAGTAGCATCTTAGCAAAAGGATTACTTTTGTAAAGGGAGACCGTTTGTTTGTTTCCCCGTTGCCCAGACCCGAAATAATCACACAGAAACTATATTAATTAAAACACTGCTTGGCCTATTATTTTAGGCTTCTTAATATTAACTCTTACATTTTAAATTAACCCATTTTTATTATTCTGTGTATCACCACAAGTCTGTAGCTTACCTGGTAAAATTCTGGCATCTGTCCTCTTCAGCAGGTACATGGCATCTGTTTGGCTCCTCTCTCTCTCTCTCTCTCTCTCTCTCTCTCTCTCTCTCTCTCTCTCTCTCTCTCTCTCTCTCTCTCTCTTCCAGCCTGGCTATATTCTGCCCTGTTATAGGCTGAAGCATGTTCTTTATTAACCAGTGGTAATAAAACATATTCATAGCATACAGAGGGGAATCCTACATCACAGAATAATCAAAATTGATACCATTTTAAGTTGATTCGCAGATGAAGTCCAATTAGGAATGTTTCCAGTTGCTGAGGGAAAACAGCTGGGGCTTAAATAAGTAAACCTTTATTTTTCTCATAGAAATATTAGAAATAGGTTCATATTGCTGCTGCTTCCAAGACTCTTATAGTCTGTCGTGCTTAGTTACTTTTGATTATTGTAGTTGCATTTACAAGATGGATGCTACAGCTTCAGATTTTATTCCAAGAAGAAGAAAGCAGTTCCAACTGGGTGGTCCCTTTTATCAGGGAAGTAAGACTTTCTCAGGGGCCTCCTAGCAGATCACTATTTTATATGATTCAGAGCTGCATCATATGACCACCATTTACAAGCAGACTAGACTAGTAGAAAGTCACGGGGAAAAGAGAAGGTTTGGGATAGATAGCCCTGTAGATCAGGGTATCAGATGTGTACTGATAATCATGAAAATATTTTAAAGCATTCTTTTGATACTACTTATTAAAGATTAATACAGTTTTGCATGCTAATTAGATGTGCTTGTTTACTTTTATATAAAGCATTAAGTCTGCAAGATATTGAGCATCTTCAGTGGTTGGAAAGAACCAGTTCCTCCAAGTTGTCCTGAATGTATGTGTGTAGTGATGCACACACACAAATAAATGTATTTTTTTTAATTTTCTTTTTCTTTTTTTAATTTTTGAGATAGGGTTTCTCTGTGTAGCTATGGAGCCTATCCTGGAACTCACTCTGTAGATCATACTGGCCTCGAACTCATAGAGGCCTGCCTCTCGAATGCTGGGATTACTGGTGTGCACCACCACCACCTGACATATTTTAGTTTTTTGATTAAGAAAAATCAGAATATAAAATGCATGTACCTCAAGGAAAGGTAGTTAGTTGTGAACTGAAAAATACCCAATATCTTAATATCTTAGAACTGCAGTCCAAAAAGATTGTTTTGTCAAACAAGTAAAATAACAAACTATCTTTTTAACAAACTTGTGTATATGGGATTAAA
>NW_026074920.1:0-1513 GCF_014885135.2 Alexandromys fortis
TTCTCTGTAGCTTTGGTGCCTGTCCCGGAACTAGCTCTTGTAGACCAGGCTGGCCTCGAACTCACAGAGATCAGCCTGCATTTTCAGAATGCCTCACTAAAGCCCTGTTACAATATACTAACTTAGATCCAAACACCACAGAAAGCAGTTCCTCATGACTCATTTTTTTTTCCCTCAGTGCTACCCTAACATTAAAACTAAACTTAGACATTTGGAGAAAGGCCCCTTGACCCCACTGACAGGAGTCTTAGAGTTGGCTTTTAAGGTGTTCCATGAGTGGAATGACAACGCCCTTAATCATCACTGTCATGTGCTAGCCAGGGCCCTCTGACTGCCCAATCCTTGTTGTTTGTGCTGCTCCCTTGCCCCCCTGGGCTCGAGAACCACCAGGCCTGTGTTTCAAATGTCATAGAGCTGGTCACTGGGCCTGAGCATGCCCTAATCCTCTATTGATCCGGTGAGACCGTTTTTGCAGCTAAGCACCATTCCCCTATCATTATACAATTACAAGATCCCAAGATCAAATATCATAGCTTCCCTTTTCCCACTCACCAGGCCAGGGACTCCTAACCTCTGAGCCATCTGTCCAGGAACTGACTGGCAACTTGGTTTTACTCATATGCTCACAGTCAGACGAGTTAAATATCTCCTGGCTTGGTGGACACCGTGTCTGGGTGGATTGAAGCATTTCCCACCACTAACAAGAGGGCTCAGATAGTTTCCGACGTTCTTCTCCAAGAAATTTTACCCCCGGTTCGGAATTCCAACCTCTCCTTCTTGAGATAATGGCCCAGAGTTTACCTCCCAGAGCCCTCAAACTTTATCTAAGGCTCTTAACATTCCCTGGCATTTTCATATCCCATACCATCCTTAGTCTTCAGGGAATGTAGAACAAACTAAACATTCCATAAAAATGTTCTTGTTAAGATGAATCAGGAGTTTCACCTAGACTGGGTAAAGCTTCGCCTCTGGCCCTTCTTAGGATTGGGACTCCACCAAAACCCCCTTCCATCTAGACCTCTGAACTCACGTGGGCGGCCGGTCTCACCTAAAACCTCTCCCCTTCCTGATCACCCGCTTACTCCACTGTTATCCCATCTTTTTCTGACTATTCATTACCTCAACTATGTGCTAATTCATGCCAACTGCTGATTAAAATAGGAGATCAAGTACTATTCTCTCCCCTGACCAAAGCACCTCACACCTTTCCCCTAAATATCAGGGCCCCTTTAAAGTAATTTTTTAAAAACATTCTCTTTTTAATTTTTTTTAAAGATTTATTTATTTATTATATATACAACATTCCTTCCATGTATGTTTACATGCCAGAAGAGGGCACCAGATCTCAGCCACCATGTGGTTGCTGGGAATTGAACTCAGGACCTCTGGAAGAGCAGTCAGTGCTCTTAACCTCTGAGCCACCTCTCTAGCCCAGTAATTTTTTTTTCGAGACAGGGTTTCTCTGTGGTTTTGGAGCCTTTCCTGGAAATAGCTCTTGTAGACCAGACTTGTC
>NW_026074921.1:0-1544 GCF_014885135.2 Alexandromys fortis
GCAGAAACTGACAGCAGGTCAAACTGACCATGAAGTAATTGGACCTCTCTCTCTTGCTCTCTCTCTCTCTCTCTCTCTCTCTCTCTCTCTCTCTCTCTCACACACACACACACACACACACACACACACGGGGGGGGGGGTGAGAGAGAGAGAGTGCAGAGGGGTGGGGAAACAGTGTTTTCTAGCCATGACAGGACTGCTACTCATGAACTCCAAACAGTTTCAGGTGCCTGAGCGAGACCTACACAAAATCAAGTCAGTCAACAACATTGTAACACAATAAAGGGAAAGGCCCATGATCCCCCTACCCCAAACTGAGATGCCATTGACAGTGGACTGGGACAGTGGGAAGGGCAAGTCAGCTTTCTTTTCTTTTTCTTTCTTTTCTTCTTTCCTTTTCTTTTTTGTTTTGTTTTGTTTTTTTGAGACAGGGTTTCAGGGTTTTTCTGTGTAACAGTCCTAGCTGTCCTGGAACTCGCTCTTTAGACCAAACTGGCCTTGAACTCACAGAGATCCACCTGCCTCCTGAGTGCTGGGATTAGAGGTGTGCACCATCGCCCGACTTGAGTGAGTTTTCTCTAAGGGTGTGTCCCATGGCAAGTTAAACATGTTCTAGTGGATGACCCTACCCTTGCATATTCGGGCAGCACAACGTGAACTGGGTAGCTTATTTGGAAAGAAAAGAAAAAAAAAAACAACCAAGGACATGAAGTTGTGAAGCAAAAGGCAATAATCTAAAAATACTTAGAGAAAGAATGAAGAAAGATGAGGATGATCAAATTACACTGTCTGAAATTTCCAGAGAAACACTTGGAGGTCTAAATCAGATGTTTAAGTGTGTACAACCACTCTGCATATTTAAAAAACAAAGAGTTTTTTTGTTGACCAACATTTTGAGGAATCCTCACATGACTGTAATGTAGAAAGGCACCAACTATGATTTCATCTTTGTTCATTAGTAACTTATCTTTTTAACATTGCAACATTGCTTTCTATGAGCAAAGACTTTGGGGTTATTTCTTAAGTTGATATCTTCCATACTGTTGATCCCATATTGGTATCAATGGCTTGTATACGTGGTGGATTTTGTTTTAGGTGGGCACAAGTGGCTTTGCAAATACTAACAGACTTAGGTACAGAAGTTTCTGAGAAATAGCATAAAGGGCCTGGGACTTGTGTGCAGCTGGCCAGAATGTTGGTTCTTGAGTTCCACATGAACTGCTGTGGATAATGTTGACATCAGTGTGCACTCTTGGCTTCTCCCCCAAACTCTGTGATAAAGAACAACATACAATGATACAGTGCAGCCTCAAGCAACTGCCATAGAAAAGCTGACTTCCAGAGTGGCATGGTGCGTGTTACAGTCGTAGGACCAAGCAATCCTGATAACCCTGATTGGGGTGCAATGTTCTGCACAGTAGACCACAGGAGATACTATTTCTTCCCTTAACATGTTTTTTTTTCATATCTTGATAGGATAATTTATCAGCAACAGTTTAAATATCTGTATGATAAGCATTCATAGGGATTTTTTATTATAATTA
>NW_026074922.1:0-1470 GCF_014885135.2 Alexandromys fortis
GAGAGAGAGAGAGAGAGAGAGAGAGAGAGAGAGAGAGAGAGAGAGAGAGAGAGAGAAAGTTACCTCTTCAGGGCAGAGATGAAAAGAGAAAGAGCACAGGCTGGAGGAGGCTGGATATCCACTTCCATTGGCAGAAAGGGAGGGATTGGGAGAGGTCAGGGCTTGTATCTTAAAGGGACAGGATACCCAGGTGACAAACCAGGCTAACAGATCATAACATTCCCATCTCTTTCTAATAATAATAAGGCAGGAAGTAAGACACAACAGGTTAAAGGAATTGGGATGGCAAATTCTCAAGACTGCTTCCTGCTTAGTTGTGGGCGTTATATAACCAAACCCTCTAAATATGGGTTACAGTAGTGTGGCTTGGGCAGTTTGTGGGGCCACAGGCAGTGGGATCAGCGTTTATCCCTAGTGCATGAACTGGTTTTTTGGTGCTCATTTCTTAGGGATGGATACCTAGAAATAGGGCAAGGGTTTTGGTCCTGCCTCAATGTGACAGTTTATTGACTCCCCTGGGAAACTTTACCCTTTTTGAGGAGTAAATGGGGGTGGAGTGGGGCCAAGGTGCTGGGAGTGGGAGGTGTGGTAGGAGAGGAACTGGAATTGGTATGTAAAAATTTTTAAAAAGATTGTTTAAAAATATAAAAGCTGTTTGTGGGACAATCCCGAGATTTCCTACACTTCCAGCACCAAGTGCAAAATATGGATTCCTCCAATCAGCGTCAGATACGATAATTTTCTGTAGGGCCATATCTCTATTTGGTATGGCAGCCAGGCTCTAAAGCCATAGTCAGTCTCTGAGGTGGTCAAGTACGCTTCCAGACAGGCTGTCACTGCCTAACAAAAGGTCAGGATGTGGTTTTGCTCCTTTCTTTGTAAATTGGGGGATGCCTGATAGAGAAGCTGATTCAAGCCTACGTGATAGCTAGCATACAGAGTACATGGGTAGTTGTGGACGTGACTAAAAGCCACTTACCCGGTTACCTAGGAAACAGAATGCTAATGTATTTCCTCTCAGTTAAGTTTTGGTATAAAGACTGGAGAATAAACAGAGGAATTTTTCAGCATGTGAACTCAAGATATCATGAGGGAATCTCTGAGAATCTCCCTCCCGATAAAACCCTGTGAGTTGTATCTTTATTTCCACGCCTCCACGCTGGTCCAGAGATAGTTTATGTTGGGGTCTGGTTGAGAGAAATAATTTATGATCCGGGCTAGCACTGGATCCCAACAATTTTCTGGAAGATTTCACTGAATTAACAGAAAGTTGTTTTGCTCAGTTACAGATTATTATAAGGAAGTAATATAGGTGCCAATATGTAATTCTACTGCTATGAGACACAGATGCAGAAGTCATGTTATTCTTAAAATGCCGGGATTTCCCCCGCCCGGCGGGCTCACGAAGCAGCAGCATGATCTGGCGGGTCCCCAGCGGTGCTGGGAGCCGGTCCCAGAGTCCGGTCCCAG
>NW_026074923.1:0-1477 GCF_014885135.2 Alexandromys fortis
GGAAGTTGTAGTGCAGTGTAGCCCAGTAAGTCACACACTATACACTTTAGTCCATACATCTTTACTTATAAGTGTTCATTGCTATGAGTCATTGGTCTAGTTTGAGCCCTCTGGCTTCTGCTACACTGTCAATACTGGGCCCTCACTGCGACTCCTCTTGCTTATTCTGTTGTTGTTCTGTGTCATGGAAATCCTGCAGCTTTGGATCTGTAGGTCAGGTACCTTCACATACTCCAGTAGTTCATAGATGAGGTAGACGTTAGGGCGGGCTAACTCATAGGGCCATGTACTGGACCTGAATGATAGCTGGATTGGTCAGTGCACCTTCCCTCATTGACACCACTCCCGCACTGCCCCAACTTGTTCACCCAATACAGCAAGCATCAAGGAGTGGGGCAAGTTCTTCTGCTCTCACACCCCCAGGGCTGGCTCACCCACACCCACACCACCAGGACTAGTTCTACTACTTTGACTAGGGAAGGTGCAGGGCCTGTTCTCCCAAATGCTGTAGATGGTGAGGGCACTGGAGATCTTACCATTAATTGCATAATCCAGACTTAGGAAAACAAAATCTTATACTTTCTCTCACACGTAAAATCGAGATTTAAATTTAAATGCATGTATGTATGCGCACATGTGTGAATGCATGTATGTGTATGAATGTGTGTATCTTTACATTGTAAACATATACAACATACTATGATATGTGAGAAAGCAGTCTAAAGGGGGCAGGATCAAGAGAAGATAAAGGAGTGTATGTGATATGAAAGTTGAAGTTGGGACTTTGGAGAGGGAAATGGTACCAACCAAGAGTTGGAAACGTTCTCCTGGATGCTCAGGAAATATAGCAGTCTAGGAAGGGGTTGAAAGGTTGTAAGAAGCAGAAGTCTGGGAAGACTGAGGCAAAACAGTGTCGTTTAGACACGACAGGACCACAGCACTCATGAACACATAGCAGCTGTGGCTGCCTGCACAAGGTCAAGCCAGTCAGCAATCCAGTATGGGGAAGTAAGGGGCTCATTACATCTCCCAGAACCCAAGGCACTTGTGATAGTTGATGACTGCAAGGGAAGGGAAAATTACTTTTCTTCAGAGGCGTGGTCCCTAGGAGATCAACCATGCTCCAGCGAGTGGCCCTACATCTATGCATATATACGCAGCATGAATTAAATTAAGTGGGACATTTTTTTAAGGGAAAACAGAGGCTATGAAGTTAGAATGGGGAGTGAGGGGCTTTGGGATGAATGCAAAAGGAGCACTGAGGAGGCAAATATGATCAAATGTGTGTGTGTGTGCAAATGAAACTGTCAAAATGAAACACAATACATTGTTTAGTATCCTGGGGCAGCTGAGGACAGAGAACCTGAAATGACCCTATCCTATAGCCATACTGACGAATATCTTGCATATCACCATAGAACCTTCATCTGGAGATGGATGGAGATAGAGACAGAGACCCACACTGGAGCACCGGACT
>NW_026074924.1:0-1528 GCF_014885135.2 Alexandromys fortis
TTTTTTTTTTTTTTTTTTTTTTTTTTTTTTTTTTTTTTGACAGGGTTTCTCTGTAGTTTTGGAGCCTATCCTGGAACTAGCTCTTGTAGACTAGGGGCTGTTCTTGAATTCACAAAGATCCAGCTGCTTCTGCCTCCCTCCTTACTGCTGGGATTAAAGGCGTGCCCCACCACCTCCCAGCTTAGATGACTTTTAATACAAGCAAATCTCAATATTATTGATAAATGAAGTTTCCAAAATTCCATAATTAGAAATTTTTATGTATTAAAAATGTATGTGTTTACATTTCTTGTTTGTTATGGCTGGAGATTTTACTTTAGAACTTTCATATTATTTTGTTATCTCTGTTGAGGTTCCTCAAGTCTATGAAACACAACATACTTTCCAGCCATTTTTTCCCCCTTTTAACAAATTACTTTGGGAATTCTTTGGTTTTTCTGTAATGCTTTACTCCTTTTAGCATTAAGCATTACACTCATAGACTTTCACATGAGTATTTTCTCAGAGAAGAGGAAAGTGTTTGTCTTGCCTATTGTTAGTCTTTTATATTTGCCTGTAAAGCTTGTATAACCATGTGATAGGAAAAGCTGCTTACTTCCTGGTGGACAGAGAACAAAGAATATGAATGGACCAGGGTTCTGATATCTTCTGAAATATTAACGATGGCCTAAATTCTCTCTTGTAAGTCCTACCTTTGAGAAATTCTACCACTTCCAAGCAATACGTAGGCTGATGACAAAATCCTTGCAAAACATCACCTTTGTCAACTTTCAATACTAAAATTCTAACAAGTTCTGTGGAAGAAAATGTTAGGAAACAAGAACTGACACTCTAAATTACTAATGGTGACTACTTTATTTATTGCTTTGTTTTTCAGGATATTGATATACAGCATTCTCTAACATATGTTCTACAAACATAAGTGTCCACATTGTTTTTTTTTGTTTCAATGTAAAAATAATTTTTATTAAACTCTATGCACTATTCTGACTTTAGAATTTAGCTTTAAATGCATAAACAACTCTGTGAAAATCTAAAGGAACTCAGTAGGTGGTATTTATATAATTAGAAATATATACACACACACACACACACGTGCAGACATACATATACATAGAAGACATCGGATGGAGGAAAGTGGAAAATTGTGTAATCCCATTTTAATTTAAAAAAAATACACAAAAAGAGGCAACCTGCCTCATAAACATCTCCAGCCTGGGATATTCAACCTTTGTTAACAGTTGCTGGTCCAAACTTTTGGAAATGGACTTAATCTTTGACAGCCTAGATTGTCCTGTGGTACTCTGATAATCCAGTCACACATCACTAACCCAGTATCTCTTAGGACAATCCATTACCAGACTGTATTGCAAACTTGTCTGTGGATGGAAGATCAGAGAACAAAGAAAACAGCAGATCCTACTCAGACAGATCCTGGCTTACTTTCCCAAGTGTTTTTATTGCCAAACTAAAAAGCTGCTCTTTGGAATCAGTAAACTGCAGTAGAACATTCTTATTTAGGGGTTTA
>NW_026074925.1:0-1529 GCF_014885135.2 Alexandromys fortis
TTTTTTGATAAAGGGTTTCTCTGTGTAGCTTTTTTTTTTTTGTGCCTGTCCTAGAACTCACTTTGTAGACCTGGCTGGCCTCAAACTCACAGAGATCCCCACCTCTTGTGTTTCCTGAGTGCTGGGATTAAAAGCATGCACCACCACCACTTGGCACATCTTTTGTTATCTAAAAGGGCACAATTTACCCCCTTTCCCATAATGAAATAATTTATATAAACTCTTTTAATTTAAACATTTTGCTTACCAAGAACATAGCATATACTTGTTTACATGTCCAGAAATGTTACTATGTGATTTTTTTCATATAGTCTATGGGTGCCTATGTCTTTATGCTCTATATGCTTTCTTGTAATGGATTATATTAATGCTTTAGTGTGTTAGCAGACACTTATTCCATTAAGTTGTACTAATTTGTGAGACCAGTCATCAGTCATTATAAAGTAATTAAAAATATTTTTTCATACATTTTTGCTGTATTCTTTCCTTTCATGCAACTTCTCCCAGATCTTCTCCTTCTGAGCTCACGCCCTTTTTCTGTCTTAACACAAAACAAAATGAAACAAAACCCTCAGACAAACCAAAACAACACCAACAACACATACACACACACATACATGTATGTGCACACATACATACACACAAACACACACACACACACACATACCACAAAATACATTAGTCTGATTTGTTTTGGCCAATGATTCCTGGGCATGATCCCGACTCTGGGGTGCAATTGAAGCATCCAATGTCACTCCATGTAGAAAAACTGAGTTTCCCTCTCTTAGCTGCTATTAATTTCAAATAGTTCTGGTTACGGGTCGAGCTTCCTGCCTACTTGCCTTTCAGACCTGTGTTCTTTTAGGTGATGTAGTAACTCTATCTTTTCCTTTAATGTTTTTGAAATTGCTTCCAGTTTTCCCTTCTAGATCCTGTTACATATTCAATTCACTTTTTAAATGGCTTTAGTTTTGTGTATTTAAATCCTTTAATAGGATTTATTCTGGTATATAGTTAGATACTCCTCCAGTAAAGATTTGCAGTTGTCTCATTACAATAAAATCTATTTTTTCCCTGGGCATCGGCATTGTAATTTAAAAGATGGGTGAAGATAAAGCTGCAATAGATTGCTCCTTGTTATTCCCTTATTTGTTTTCCTTATTTGCGTGTTTTTTAACTTTGTGAAAGGAGAAAATTTACATTGCTGTACTCTGCTGTCACACTGATTGTATCTGGTAGGTTGTTTCTTATATTTTTGGTTGTGTACCTAGCTGTTGATGACTGAGCTATTTCTCTAGCTTCAGGTTGTTTCTTTAAGCTTCTTCTTGCTTCAGTTTCCTATACACACACAAGTCTTGGGGTTAATATACCCATATGAGTTCATAGATTTGGTACTTCATATACCGTAGCTTGTTTATAGGCCTGTTGCCTACATTCTGGTTTATGGAACATCTCTCTCTCTCTCTCTCTGCCTACGTTCTAGTTTATGGAACATATCTCTCTCTCTCTCTCTCTCTCTCTCTCTCTCT
>NW_026074926.1:0-1505 GCF_014885135.2 Alexandromys fortis
ACACGATGCCTGTTAAGAAACCATGCTAAGTGACTGGGAACAAACATACAGTCCATGACCTGCTGTCTGAATTCCCCTTCAGGCCTTTCTTCCTCAGATCATTTTGGAAGAGTCTTCATTTTACACTTGGACTCTGCCTCCATGAGACTTCAATATGTCTTTATTTTTCTTCTTTCTTTCTTTCTTTCTTTCTTTCTTTCTTTCTTTCTTTCTTTCTTTCTTTCTTTCTTTCTTTCCTTCCTCCCTCCCTCCCTCCCTCCCTCCTTCCCCCCTCTCTCCCTCCCTCTCTCTCTCTCTTCTCATCCCCCAAGGCTGGGCAATAGACTGGGGTGTGTCGGGTAGGTAGGTTTCTGACGGGGGGGGGGGGGGATACCACAGGGGAGATAACAGTCTGTTTTCTCTGAAGTTCAGAGTTTCTAGGACTTTGTGGTTTGCCTTTCAGCCACCCAGTAATCACCTTCTAGTTCTTGGAATGGCTTATCATCCCACAGTCTGTCTCCGGTGATTTTGATTTGGAATTGTTCTTTTTTTTTTTTTAAGTAGCGTACATACACATTTATGAAAAACATTTTCTTTTTTTGTTCTATTATTCTTTCGTTTCATCTTTTTCTTCCTTCCCATGGAGTCTCTCCTTCAGTGGGTCAGACTGGTATTCCAGACAGGCCTGAGTACTTCCACACTAAGCTAATCCTATATGTTCTTTAGGGTACATTGAAATGCTTCTTTCCTGTGATATCATCCAGCCCTTCCAAACAGGATTATTACCTCTATTCAACATTCACACAAATCAATTCTGTTTTGCTTTCTCCTGCCTTGGTTCTGAGCCACTACATGCCCGCGGGGAGCAAGGATGGCCCTGCAGGCTTCGAGCCCTCCTTTCTGCATCTTAACTGTATTTACTCAAAGCAGGCAGCTAATCCTTGTTTGTTGATTTAATGAACTGGAATTTTGTAATATGAACCCTGTTTAGTTGCATAATTTAGAGTCTATTCTTCTAGAAAACACTCAACACCATAATGAGTTTCTGTATGGACTGCATTTGTTTGATTAAGGTTATGGGGCTATTTGCTTGGCAAATGCTTTCCAGATACCATCAAAGGGTTTGGGATAGATTTAGGTTCAAGCTTGGAATTTTCTCTTCCTGTTTCCTTCTTCATGTCCTTATATAGCTTTATCTTGTGAGTATTGCTGGTGTTCCTTACTTCCTTATTTCTTCCCCATGTGTGATAGTTCTCCTACTGATTGTTTTACCACTTAAATGTCCAGTAAGTGCCAGGGGGTGTCCCTGAGGTTGAGACAGAAGTGATGAAACAAAGAGGTCAATTAAGCCAAAACATATCACTGACATCATAATGACCCCCTTTGTCTCAGGCTCCTGAGGAAACCAGACTGAGATGCTGATAATTTTGTTTCCCAGTGCTTTGTGTCCCTCGAACACACACACACACACACACACACACACACACACACACACACACAGAGAGAGAGAGAGAGAGAGAGAGAGA
>NW_026074927.1:0-1420 GCF_014885135.2 Alexandromys fortis
TAAACCCAATCCTAACACAAACCCTATAACTAAGCCTAAGCCTAAGCCTAACCCTAACCCTAAACCTAACCCTATCCCTAAATCTAACCCTAACCCTAACCCTAACCCTAACCCTAACCCTAACCCTAATCCCTAACCCTAAACCTAACCCTAACACTAACACAACCCTAAAACCTAAACCTAACCCTAAACCTAAACCTAACCCTGAACCTAACCGTAACCGTAACCCTATCCCTAACTCTAAATTTAAACCCAACCCTAACCCTAACCTAACCCTAACAATAACACAACCCTAACAGCTAACCCTAACCCTAACCCTAAACCAAACCCTAACACTAACACAACACTAAAACCTAAACCTAACCCTAACCATAAACCCAAACCTAACCCTAACCGAAACCGTAACCCTAACCATAACCCTAACTATAACCCTAACCCTAACCCTAACCCTAACCTAACCCTAACACTAACACAACCCTAACAGCTAACCCTAACCCTAACCTTAAACCTAAACCTATCCCTAACCCTAACCGTAACCCTAACCGTAACCCTAACCCTAAACCCAATCCTAACAAAAACCCTAAACCTAAGCCTAAGCCTAAGCCTAACCCTAACCCTAAACCTAACCCTATCCCTAACTCTAACCCTAAATCTAACCCTAACCCTAACACTAACCCTAACCCTAAACCTATCCCAAACCCTAAACCTAAGCCTAAGCGTAACCCTAACCCTAAGCCTAACCCTAACCCTAACCCAAACACTAACCCTAAACCTGAACCTAACCCTAACCCTAAAACTAAACCTAAGCCTAAGCCTAACCCTAACCCTAACACAACCCTAACACCTAACCCTAAACCTAACCCTAACCCTAACCCTAACCCTAAATCTAATCCTAACCCCTAACCCTAACCCTAACCCTAACACTAAAACAACCCTAAACCCTAAACCTAACCCTAACCATAAACCTAACCCTAACCCTAACCATAACCGTAACCCTAAACCTAACTCTAACTATAACCCTAACCCTAACCCTAACCTAACCCTAACACTAATACAACACTAAAGCTAACCCTAACCCTAAACCTAAACCTAAACCTAACCATACCCTTAATCCTAACCCTATCCCTATCCCTAACCCTAACCCTAACCCTAACCCTAACCCTAACCCTAACGCTAACCTTAACCCTAAACCTATCCCTAACCCTAAACCTAACCCTAAACCCTAACCTAAGCCTAAGCCTAAGCCTAACCCTAACCCTAACACAACCCTAACACCTAACCCAAACCCTAACCCTAACCCTAACCCTAAACCTAACCCTAACCCAAACTGTAACCCTATCCCTAACCCTAACACTAACCCTAACCATAACCCTAAATCTAACTTTAATCCTAACAATAACCCTAACACTAAACCTAACCC
>NW_026074928.1:0-1530 GCF_014885135.2 Alexandromys fortis
AGCTCATCTATTTTATATACAATTTATGGAATGTTTTAATATTTGATATGGCATGTCACCTACCATTTTATTAAAAGAAATTATTATTATTACTTTTTTTTTTCGAGGCAGGGCTTCTCTATAGCTTTTGGAGCCTGTCCTGGAACTAGCTCTTGTAGACCAGCCTGACCTCGAACTCCCAAAGATCCACGCCTGCTTCTGCCTCCTGAGTGCTGGGATTAAAGGCGTGCGCCACCACCACCTGGCAAAATTCTTATTTTATTTTATGTGCATGGGTGTTTTTCCTGCATGTATATCTGTACACCACATGTGTAGATGGTGCTTGCAAAGGCCAGAAGAGGGCATTGGATCTCCCGGAACTGGAGTTTAGACAGTTGTGAACCATCATGTGGATGTGAGAAGAACCTTGGATCCTCTGGAAGAGCAGCCAGTGCTCTAAGCGTCCAGAGAGTCCAGCCCTATCACCTACCATGAGGGATATTTTTATGAATTGACTTTTTTAAGTATCCTATAAATTTTCTCACCTTTATAAATCCCATTGAGATTTTGAGTTTTCATTGGTTGGCATATTGGTTTGGTGAGAATTGCCATCTTGGGAATCTTCTGTTAGAAGTGTAGTCTTTGTCTCTTTATTCAGATTGGCTTCATAGATCAGAGACTGCTTTTGTTCTTTAGCTAGCTTACTGGTTTCTGTACTACACGCTATTCTTAATCGTTCATATTATCAAATATGGTAATTTAAAATGTAGTTATTAAAGGTTGTGATGCACATACATTACTCTGTTTTTTAATTGTCTTCTAATTTATTTATTTGAGACAGGGTCTCATTTTGTAGTATGGGCTGGCCTGGAATTCACTATGTAGACAAGATTAGTCTCATATTTGGAGATCTACATGCCTCTGCCTCACGATTGCTGAGATTAAAGGTGTGCAGTTGGTTATTTTGTGTGTGCATGTGTTTTGTTTTAAGGTGATTGAGTTTGGTATGACAAATTTTAAATGTAATGTTTAAAAAATTCATTTTTGCATCTTATAAATAAAGTTATTTCTATAGATGTTTTTATTACACTTGTAATAAAATAAATATCTAAGAATGTTTTCTTATGTCAAAGAATGAATAATGCCTATGTGTACTTATTCTTGCTCTAGATTCTGGAACTGAAGACATGCTTTGGACAGAAAAGTACCAGCCTCAGACTTCGAGTGAACTCATAGGCAATGAGTTAGCTATCAAAAAGTTATATAGGTTGGTAAAATTTGTAAAGGAATTAAGAAATAGTTTATTGATGTATTTTTGCTATTTAGACTAAAATTTGAAAACTACAAAGTAATTATATTATATGGAAAAGTCTTTTTTTGAAATAATTTCAAGTAAAAAGTTTCTCTTTGGCTTGATGGTGTACTAGGGCAACACTAGAGAAGCAGAGGCAGGTAGATACCTGTGAGTTCAAGCCCAGTCCGTCTACAGATTGTGTTCCAGGACAGCTAAGGTTGTTTTGAAAAACCCTGTTTCCAAAAAAAAAAAAAAAA
>NW_026074929.1:0-1511 GCF_014885135.2 Alexandromys fortis
CCCCCTCCCTCGTCAGCCCAAAGAGCAATCAGGGTTCCCTGCCCTGTGGGAAGTCCAAGGACCACCCACCTAGCCATAAATAAAGGACATAGATCAAAACTTTTGTGGTTAGATTTTTTTTTCACATTTTCCACTGGTGGCCTAAATGTACCTTTGATATGGGATTCTCCTCTGTATTCTGTGATTACCATTAATGAATAAAGAAACTCCTTTGAACATATAGCAGGGCTGATCTCAGCTAGGCAGGGAAAACAAAACACTGAATGCTGGGAGAAAGTAGGCAGAGTCAGAAAAGAAGCCATACTACAGTAAAAATTTTCAGGAGGTGCTTTAAAAATGTAGTTAAACTGCCTAGTCAATGTTCTAAATTATTTGGTTTTTGCTTGGCCCATTAGCTCTAGCTTGCTATTGGCTAATTCTTATATATTAATTTAACCAATTTCCATTATTTTCTATTTTACCATGAAGCTTGCGGCCTACCAGCAATGTTTCAATGTGTCTGTCTCCAGCGGCTACATGGCTTCTTTTCACTTTCCAAAAGAAAAATTAATTTATTAGAATGCCTAGCAGGCTTTGTAATTTAATTAAAAATAAAATTTTGTTGAAAATTTTGGAAAATAAAGTTGAAATTTGGTTAGTTGGATAGTGGTTTATAATCAAAATGAAATTATAATGCAATATGATTATTGTATTATTATATTATCACAAAAATTTTCCAAGTTATTTCCTTCAGTGTACACTGAGGCAGTTAGGTTAAAAAAATCAAGAATTGTAAGGGTCATTGATCAAGACATTAAATAATTTGGCTACTTATGAGAACACTAATCTTTGCTCTATTAGTTATACTGACTTACTTTAGTTAATGCTTTTCAGCATGGTCTTATTTATATACCAGAGTAGTCTAAAAATTCTATGTAGCTGAAGATGACATCAAACACTTCTTCTACCTACCTCTGTCTTCCAAATGCTGAAAATACAGATGTGAACCATCATTTCCAGGAATTTTTGCATGTGCGAATACTTCATTACCTGAGCTATATACCCAGGTATCAGAGTTTTGACTTCAAATTCAGATCTACAGAGAGTGGCAGGTACCAGTGATTTAGTTGCTTATAATTACTGACTGTAATCCTTTTCAGGCTCTGACTACAATTTCATTTTCTCACTTAACCCTTTAGCTGACACATATTTTTTTGTTTATTTTATTTATTTTTTCTTTTTAGTTGTTGCAAAAAAAATTCCCATTTTCCTCCCCCTCCTCGCACACATTGCCCCTTCCCCCCACTCCCCTACCCCGCTCCCCCTCCCCCCCACTCCATTCCCCCTCCCTCTCAAGAATGAAGAAGAGCAGTCCAGATTCTCTGCCCTGCGGGAAGTCCAAAGTCCTCCCACTTCTATCCAGGACCAGGAAGGTGAGCATCCAAACAGGCTAGGCTCCCACAAAGCCAGTTCATGTATTAGGATCGAAACCTAGTGCCATTGTCCTTGGCTTCTCATCAGCCTTCATTGTC
>NW_026074931.1:0-1552 GCF_014885135.2 Alexandromys fortis
AGAGAGAGAGAGAGAGAGAGAGAGAGAGAGAGAGAGAGAGAGAGAGAGAGAGAGAGAGAGAAAGAGAGAGAGAGAGAGAGGAGTCAGTCCTTGGAGCACACAGTTACACAGTTCTTAATGGGATGTTTCTAACAAATGGCTCACCTCAGAGTTCAGGGAGCCCCTCAGAAAAGTCTAAGAGCCAGAGATAATTATGCACACCAGGAGAACAAGGTCCACTGAATCAACTGAGCAAGGCTCATGTGAACTCACAGAGACGGAAGCAGCAAGCACAGGGCCTGCATGTGTCTGCATCAAGTCCTCTGCATATATTACAGCTTTCAGTTTAGAATTTTTATGGGGTTCCTGAGTGTATAAATATGTGGGTCTCTGGCTCTTGTGCCTGCTTTTGGGGCTTTCTTCCTTCTCTTGACTTATTCAGTCTCAATGTGTTGGTTTTTGTTTTAACTTATTATATTTTATTTTGTCATATTTGTTTTCTCTTAGAAGCCTGTTCTTTTCTAAGGACAGACAGGAAGGGAATGGATCTGGAGAAAAGGAGAAGAGGGGAGTAACTGGGAGGCATAGAAGAAATGAAAATTGTAATAAGAATATCAGTATATATTGTATAAAAATAATCTTTCAATAAAAGTAGGGGATACATTTGCATTGTCTAAGCCACTAGTTATTGGTATATCTTTGTAGCAGGTTGCGGTGACAAACACAGACCTCAACCTTCAGGTTGGGCATATTTCAAAGCGAAATCTCATTTCTGTTCCACTCAGCCAGTTAGGGTAACCATAATCACCTGAGGCTTGATCATTTTTCTTCTGCACCTGGGGACTGGAAGGCCTGGACTCCTCAGCATTTCTCTGTGCAAAAGTGATCTCTTCAACATAGTAACCTCAGCTGAACTTTTCATGTGTTGACTCAGTCCCCAAGATGAGCATCCCAAGAAAAAACCCAGACAGCGGATATGTTTCCCTTGACGGTACAGCCTTGGATGTCATGAGCTGTTCTGCTGTACACTAATTGTTAGCTAGAATTGGCAAGGCAGCCTACATCAAAGTATAGGGATTATTAGACAATGCCTCATGGGTTGGAGGCAAAATTTCCAACAAAGTTTGCAAGGAATTTTCAGAAACATTTAAAAACTACCATTATATGTGTATGTGTGTTAAGGCAGCATTGTAGGTATAGATGTAGATAGAGCTTCATAGGGGTTAATCAAGCAACAGACCTATCATATAAAAATATTCCTGACCTCTTTGTATGTGTGTGAACACTTATCATATTACTCTCAGTCAAAATATAAATATAATATAAAAATAAACAGGAGAAACTTTAAACCTTTCTTACTGGACTCATTCACCACAAGCAGGACAGCTGCAATTAAGAATCTGGCATATTCTTATTATATTTAAAAATTAGTTCATCAGCCGGGCGTTGGTGGCACACGCCTTTAATCCCAGCGCTCGGGAGGCAGAGGCAGGCGGGTCTCTGTGAGTTCGAGACCAGCCTGGTCTACAGAGCTAGTTCCAGGACAGGCTCCAAAGCCACAGAGAAACCCTGT
>NW_026074932.1:0-1492 GCF_014885135.2 Alexandromys fortis
TGTTCAGCGAGACTGGTTTTAACCCTGGCCCTGTTTTAGCCTTACTCTTTTTGTGATGCTCAAGTCATTGTTGTTACTTTGCCCCCAGATTAATTAATCTTTCTACTGTATGGGCCTCCTCATTTTAAGAGTGTCTGCTTTCATGTATCTTATGCCTAAAAGTCTTTCCTCCTTAATACACCACCCTTACCTACTGCAGCCACACCTCCACCATTGTTATTGTGTATTATAAATACATATTACCACATGTGGTCATCCATCTTTCTTTCCTCTGTCTCCTATGGTGGGTCTTGCATAATCTTTTTTTTTTTTTCCTTCAAGTCAGGGCTTCTCTGTAACATTAGTGCCTGTCCTGGAACTAGCTCTTGTAGACCAGGCTGGCTTCAATGTTGTGGAACAATGGTTTGTACCCTGTCAATTGTATTTTAATAAAATGCTGATTGGCCAGTAGCCAGACAGGAAATATAGGTGGGGCAATGATAACAGAAGAATTCTGGGAATAGAAAAGCATAGTCTCTAGTTGTGACCCAGTCACAGAGGAAGGAAGATGTGACTGCCTTGCCAAAAATGGTACCAACCCACATGGCCAACATAAACAAGAATTATGAGCTAATATAAGCTATAATAATTAGTTAATAAGAGCCTGAGCTAACATGCCAATCAGTTTATTACTAACATAGGCCTCTGTGTGACTACTTGGGACTAAACAGATGTGTGACCTGGTGGGATAGAAACCTCTGTCTAACCTCAAACTAACAGAGATCCGCTCGCCTCTGCCTCCCAAGTGCTAAGATTAAAGGTGTGTGCCACCACCACCCAACATGATTTATTTTTTTGTGAGGGTCTTGCATAATCTTGTGCAAATTAAACTATATATTATTTTAATTATTTTGTATTATGTTGATGAAGACAAATACAGGGACACATGTATTTGTAGCACTGCCTCTGGTTTCTAATATTTTTCTTGTTAAATTTATCACCCTGACCACAGTTGCAATTTTTTGGTAGAACACCTCTGGCTTCTATATTTCTCTTTAGTGAGTTGTACAAAAGATCAGAGATTATCTTGCCCCCCATCCTCCTCTTAATCTTCCATCTCTATACCTAATCAGCTTTGAAGTGGCTTTACCTGTCCTCATCACCTTTCAGTTTGTCTTTATCCCTGTACAAGCAGAAGCCACCTGAGTGATGTCTGTCACCTTCACCCATGGTAACAGTCCCTTCACCTTCTTACTGAGATTAATCTGGTAAAAAAAAAAATCACACTCTACCAGATTTTCACAGAAATGAGGATCTTCACACATGGACTCAATCTATTTGCCCAGAAATTATCTCTGCTTTGTATATGCTATTTTTCTTAATTTTATATATAGTTAATTTTGATCCTACTGCACGTATTGGCTTTGTGGGAGCCTAGGCAGTTTGGATGCTCACCTTACTAGACCTGGATGGAGGTGGGTGGGCCTTGGACTTCCCACAGGGCAGGGAACCC
>NW_026074933.1:0-1524 GCF_014885135.2 Alexandromys fortis
TAAACATGGAAATACAGGAGGATGACACTGATCAAAGAGTCTTTTCTTTAACAAGATTTCTAAGAGTGAACGTGTGTGGAGCTGTAGTTGCAGGAGGCTTTGAGCCACCCAATATGAGTTCCAGAACTGCAATTCTGGTCTTCTGCAAGAGCAGTGCCCACTTTTACGGGCTGAACCCTATCTAGTCCACAGGTCTTTTAAAGTAAGAAGCAGATTGTGGGTGAACAGGAAGCACAAGCAGCTGCTAGCTCTCCAAGAAGCCAGCATCTTAGGTTTGACATCCTTTGTAAAAGCGCTGGGAGAGTCGCCCAGGCGATGGAGATGGACACAATTCACAATAACTGGACTCTCACATGTGTAATCAAATCTCAGCTCGCAAGAGATTGTTTCTTTGATTTTATCATTTACTGGTCACATTTTTCCTATCAAATACAACACTTTTTTTCTTCAAAAGTTTCCCCTCCAAAGTATAAGTTGTATGAAAAAAAACTTATAAATACATTTTTTCACTGGGCAGTTTAAAATACACAATCCCCATGTTACAAGTCCATTTGCATACTGATGAAACCCCATTGAGGTTTGGATAATCTGATACACTATATCAAATCAGGGCACAGGGGAAACAAAAACACTTCATTCTGTTACATAAGAGATTCAGCTCTTCAGCCTAGAGACAATCAGTCACATTGTCCCTCTTCAGCACCAGTGTGGTTCTACATGTGAACATGCTCCCTCCTGTAAAGTCATGTTCCGTTAGCATTCCAAGCCAGAATTCAAACTTCAAACACAGCCAGCAAAGCCAAATAGGTAAACAGATGTTGATCTTCTCAAGACCTTAATCCCAATAGCTATGAAACTGATTAGTGGCCTGACTCCAAACACCAGAAGGTGATAACAAATATTAGGTTCAGCTCCCATGGTCCTATTTTACTGTAGCATACTTGGTAGAACTCAGAGTAGAATCCAGCATTGATTCTACTTCCACGCAAAGTCTAAGCAAGTCAATTGGATTAGTTATTAACATGGGACAATAGATTTTTTTACTCAAAGTAAAAAGGTGTCCTGATACACTTTCTTTTACCTCTACAACAAAACTCCTGAGTTAGGTTATTTATAAAGAATAGACGTCTCTGTCCCAGTGTTCTAGAAATTCAAGAACATGGAATGAACATCTTCTGTACTGTCTGATAGCACAGTGGCAGAAGGGGAGTTCAGGTCATGAGTCAGAAGCAAGAGGTGTTCAGGAGCTGGGTTTACTGCTGAAGTAGCAATTCAATTCAGGAAAATAACTGGGGTTGTCTGAGGACTGGGTCAGTCCCTTCTGAAGGCAGCAACAGTCTTTTATTCACCCCATCCCTAAAGATTTGACTACCTTACTGCTACAACCTGAAGGTCAAGATTCGAGTATGTGAACCTTTGAAGGACAAACATAAATTATAAGGAAGTATTGCTAATGCTGATGAAAATTAATGTATAAAAATAATTTAAAACTCAATTTCCTAAAATATGTAGTCAGAAATATGT
>NW_026074934.1:0-1467 GCF_014885135.2 Alexandromys fortis
TTATCACCAGCACTTTACATGAAACCCATGTCAGAGTGTTGGTTTAACTGGGATCTTCCCTTTGGTTAGTAAATAAATGTGTTTGTGCTACTTCACGGTGCGTGTGTTCTTCCAGGTAGTGGAAATTGGTGCTCCAATTGGTGATTCAATCAGGAATTGAAAGGCTCTGAGCTATTCTTCTGGGTCCCTATGGCTAATATATCCCAGCAGTTTGTAGACTTGGCCAGCTATTTTGCAGCGAATACGTGCCCAGTCATTTAAGCTTGTTTTATACTGTTTTTGAGCTTGGCGTCAACTCAAGAATTTGAGACTATTCTTATTGAAAGATGGCTTCGTAGACCTTATACTATAAAGGAGTATAAGGTTTCAAATTCATAGTTTTCAGGTGGTGCAGGTACAACATTCATAAACTGCAGTGGAACATTCGTTTAGTATACTGAGGACCTTCAACTACTGAGAACTTTTCTGGGTTGAGAAAATCTGAAAACTGGACAAATGCGAAACACTCCCAGCGTTAGAATACGATGCGCTCCACAGTGCTCAGGACCTTCTGTGCACATCAGAAGCGCACGATAGATGTGAAGAATTGAGGTTTAGTGAAGCTCTCTTGCATTTCTCAGGCTCGAATGCAAATACCCACAACCCACATTTAGGAAATAGGTTATAGGTACAGATCTCTGTGTACACATTGCCTGCACAACATCAGAGGGGCTGACACTGTTACCTGTATTCTGCAAATAAGGGGCTGGGTGTTTGACTAGCTGACTTGTTCAAAGACATGGGAAGTAGAGCTGGGTTGCAAAGCTCACTTCACTTCACCATGTCCTCTTAGTGTGTTTGGTCATTTCTCAGCACAGCCTCTTCCTGGCATGTGCTGACAGAGTCTAAAGCTCCTAAGGGAACTCAGACTTTTTCTCTGACCACCTACCAAGGACAGGCATCTCAGAAGTCACCGAGTCATACTGTAAGACCAGTGCTTCAGAAGCTGGACCATGAGTGTCGTGATAGCCTCAGCTCCATACAGGGCCCTGTGTTAAGAAAGAGACATGCTGGCCAGTAGCCATGAGCCGCAAGTGCCTCCTGGGCAGTAGAAATGTGGCAAGTCTGAGTTGAACTGTACATAGTCTTATCTCAAAACCCTGGTATGAAAAGTGCACTATCTTAATGATAATGGGGGATGGGTGAGATAGGATCTCACTGGGGAGCCCGCAATCCAGCCTCATTCTGATCACTGGGATTATACCCAGCTCCTTATGTGATAAGAAAAAATAAGAAGAAAAGGGCGGCTCCGACCGGGCAGTGGTGGCGCACGCCTTTAATCCCAGCACTCAGGAGGCAGAGGCAGGCGGATCTCTGTAAGTTTGAGGCCAGCCTAGTCTACAAGAGCCAGTTCCAGGACAGGAACCAAAAGCTATGGAGAAACTGTCTGGGGGGCTCCGCCTGCTCAAGAAATCCAATTAGGTCAAA
>NW_026074935.1:0-1465 GCF_014885135.2 Alexandromys fortis
AAAAAAAAAAAAAAAAAAAAAATTATTCACTTTATGTGTACAAGTGTTTTGCTACCTTGTATATCTTGGGTGCCTGGAATCTGGGAGGTCAGAAGAGGGTGTTGGAACCCCTGGTCTTGGAGTTACAGAAGCTTGAGAGCTGCCACAGGTGCTGAGAATCAAACCCAGGTCCTCTACAAGGACAAGTGCTCTTAACCTGTGGATTAACTCTAGCCATTATTTATTTTTTAAAGCACTTACATTTTTTATAATTTGTTAATTATTATTTTATATATGTTATTGAATATTATACTATAGTTATAGTACCTTTTTATTTTTTATTTTCGAGACAGGGTTTCTCTGTGTAACCGCCCTGGCTGTTCTGGAACTCATTCTGTAGACCAAGTTGGCCTTGAATTCACAGAGATCCATCTGCTTCTGCCTCCCAAGAGTTGATACTAAAGGCATGAGCCCCACGCCCATTTTCTAGTATCATTTCTAATTCCATAGGAAAAAATTAGTAGGGAAGCCAATGGCTCGATGCATACAAATAAAATGTTACTATAATAAATAAAAATAACTAGTTGGGGAGGGATTTGGCAGTGACTTTTACTTCTTTCCTTCATTGGGGGAAACTCCTATCACCAGACACTGATTCTCACAGTTTAGGAAAAATTGTCTATAGGAACCAGTTCTTTATGGCACATGATATTCCCAGAGGTAAGAGTTGAACAGAGCCAACACACTACTTAATTCTAGCACTTGGGGGTCTAAGGTAAGCGAATTGCTAGTTTAGAGTCAACTTGGGTTATGTAGTGAGTCTCTGTCTCAAATACAGCACATGCAGGGTAGATGTGATAGCCAGGTCTTTGTTGGGGTTGTGGATGAAATGGCATTTCAAGCCATAGGCATAGTAACCCTAGAAAGTAGAACTTGTGGTAGAGTTTTATGTTGTACTTGAAGTGGGAGTTGGCTAGTGTAGCTATTCACTCTTAGAGATGGTCTGTGAGAACTCAGTATTGTAGAGAGAGGAGATGAGTGGGGATGCAAAATGCATGATGAGGTGTCCCAGGGAAGAGGGTATCTAGCCATAACTTTGGCTCTCTAATAGGCTGGTAGAGTGGCTAGTTAGGTAGGAAGTACCCCAGACTGGATGGAGTAAGAATTTGTACTGAAGACTTAATTCATTGGGGTCAGATGGCAGATCAAAAATCATTGACAGGAGACCCTCTTAGATGTAGCGATCCGTGTGGCATCAGTTGTCATGTAGTTTAACTTGAAAGTATGAGCACTAAGGTCAGTCTCTTTTAAGTAGTTAATATACATTCTTTAAGTTCTGGTGATAGGTAGTTTTATAGATAAAACCTTTTAAATCAAGGTAATAAAGCTATTAGTTTATCATTCATAAATCCTAGTCAAGCTACCTGATTTTCTTAATTTTTATTAAAGAATTGTATTTAAAATTTAAATCTTTCTACTATATTTG
>NW_026074936.1:0-1529 GCF_014885135.2 Alexandromys fortis
CAGCCTGGTCTACAGAGCTAGTTCCAGGATAGGCTCCAAAGCCACAGAGAAACCCTGTCTCGAAAAACCAAAAAAAAAAAAAAAAAAAAAAAAAGCCTGTGACTTACAACTCAAAATTGCCTGTAAGATATACTGCTGCAGCAGTGGCACAAATATTATGGGAGTAACCAACCACTTTTTGATTGGATTTAATGTCAACTCCATGAGATAGAACCCTACCTGACACTGCTAAGTGGCCATGAACCTGAAACTAGATAGGTTATGGCTCTAGGGAAAAACTTATGATTAACATTCTGCTGAAGGATAATAGAAATAAAATTATGCTTAATGACATATTGCTATACCCATAGAGATGAGCATTACCTTACCCTTCTCAGAGAAGCTTCTTGCAGTAGATTGTAACCAACACACAGATCAACAAATGGACAACGTACAGAGAGTGAGAGACTTTGGAACACTCAGCCGTAAATGGTATGTCTTCATCAAACCCCATCCCTTAAATCTCAGGAAGAAGAATGATTGTAAGTCAGAGCTGGTAGATGACTCCAAGGAAACAGTGTCTTCCAGGCAAAGCAAGACTGATGCACATGTAAACTCCCAGTGACTGTGACAACATCTACAAGACTTACCCAGGTTCAAATCCGACAAAATCCTAGCACTGAGTCGGGGAAGTGGACACTAAACAAGAAGCTGTTGCAACTGATAGCCGCAGGAGAAGAACTATAATTTTCCCCAGTGGAGTGTCACTGGGTATATCAACTACATTCTGGGGCAGACCCTGATCCCAGGAAGAGTTGGTCAACAGAAAATTGTTTTTCTGAATGTATGTGTGTGCACTTTTATTTTGGCACCTTTTTGTATTGATGTTCTTTAGTGTGCCATTCGTTTTGATTTTTGTTTCTTGTCTCCCCCCCCCCATTTTTGAGATAAGGAGAAAAAACATGAAGTTGGGTGGGTAGGGAGGTTGGAAGGATCTGGAAAGAGTTGGAGGACAGTAAAGAGTATGATGAAATATGCTGTGTGGTATACATTTTAAATAAAAATCAAAAGGATTTTTAAAAATTCCCATAATATTCTCCATAGAAATCGAAAAAGAATCTAAAATACCCATGGAACCCCAAAGGAATCTGGATAACCAAAAAAATTCTGAACAAAACCTTTCCAAAAATTAAAAAACCCCAACCCAAACCAACCAAAAAGAATCTAACTAAAAACAATGCTAGACAGATTAGAAAACCAGATTTCAAGGCATATTGCAGACCTATAGTTATAAAACATACATTGTACTGGCACATAGACAGGCATATAAACCAAGGGAACAAAATAGATGTCCCAAAACATGAGTACTCACAACTATCATCATTTGATATTTGACAAAGATGTCAACAATGTACATCAGAAGAAAGACAATATCTTCATCAAATGGAACTGGAAAACTGGTGTCCAAATGTAAAAAAATGAAAATTAGACTCCTATCTATCTTCCTGCACACCACACACACACACACACACACACACACACACACACAC
>NW_026074937.1:0-1522 GCF_014885135.2 Alexandromys fortis
AGGGTCCTGTGCTGGCTGCCATGTGGACAGGGTCCTGTGCATCTGTCTTTGTTGCTTGTGCTTTTGGTGTCCATTTAAGAAAATATTATCAAATCCTGTGTTAGGAAGCTAGTTAACTGGGGGCTGGAGAGGTTGCTCAGTGGCTCAGAGCTTTACTTCTCTTGCAGAGAACTGGGGTTTGGTTTCCAGCACCCACACCCACATGCAAGCTATTCAGTACTCTCTTCCAGCCTCAGAGGCCGCTGCGCACGCATGCACACACACACACACACACACACACAAATAAAATAAGTCATCATAGGAAGAGTTTTTTCAATTTTAACTCTTAAACTCAGGTATTTGATCCATTTCTAATTACAGCCCCACCTTTTTTTTTTTAAAAATAAAGGTTTATTTTACCATTTGTGCATGTGTGTGTGCTCACGTGTGTGTGCACACACATGTGTGCAGCTGCCCACAGAGGCCAGAAGATGGCACCCGATCCCTTGGAGCTGCAGTTGCAGGCAATAGAAGCTGCCTAGCTTGGGTGCTGGGCACTGCCCTCTGGTCATCTGGAGGAGCAGCAAGCTCTCTAAAGAGCTGAGCCGTCCTGCCAGCCAGGTCTCCATTGCTCTTAACTACTGCGTCTCTTTCCCCACCTGACATCATTTTCTTCACATGGAAGTTAAACCAAATAGCACGCATGTACCACAGTATTCACCAGTGAGAGTTCAGCAATGCGCATCCTCTCCTTCCTTTTCTCTGTGAGTGTGCGTGTGAGACACACAATGGGGGGTGGGTGCCAGGAATGTGTGCACACGCAGGTGTTTCTTAGGAGCAAGTCGGGGTTCCTTGGGGCTTCCAGTCCTTATGCTGGCATGGCAAGCAGTGAGCCATCTCCCCAGCACTCCCCTCCCCCCTCCCCGGCCTGTTGTGTTCTGTCGCATTAACCAGCTTGGCCACTGTCTCTTTCCCAGGCTGTGTTAATGGAGATCCAGGATGCGGTGGCCAAGGCTGGGCAGGTGGTGCGTGAGGCGGTAGGAGGGCTGCAGACTGTGCGCAGCTTTGGGGCTGAGGAGCAGGAGGTCAGCCGCTATAAGGAGGCCCTGGAACGATGCCGACAGTTGTGGTGGCGCCGAGACCTGGAAAGAGCCGTGTATTTAGTCATCCGGAGGGTGAGGCGGCCTGTGGAGGGAAAGGGGGGATGAGGAGCCAGACCACGGAGGTTCTGGGGACCAGGGTGGCACACTGGATGGGGGGGCTCACCCATCTCTCCCCTCTTCCCTCCAGGTAATGGCCTTGGGCATGCAGGTGCTGATTCTGAACTGCGGGGTGCAGCAGATCCTGGCTGGTGAGGTGACCAGGGGAGGCCTGCTCTCCTTCCTGCTGTACCAGGAGGAAGTGGGACACTATGTCCGGGTGAGTGAGATGCCTCAGGACAGGCCTTGGCATTCTTTCTGGACCTTTGGGCCTTGAGCTTTATTTGTTTAGCAAACAAACTAGTTAATATTCTTATGGATAATTTTGAACATGCTTTAAAAAG
>NW_026074938.1:0-1526 GCF_014885135.2 Alexandromys fortis
AGGGAGACAGAGAACATGCCTCAAAGATACTCATCTGAGGAGCAAGGCTCCCCAGCCCCCCAGCCATGCTGGCTGCTGAGGCCCCTGTTAGAGGACTCCCTGAGGTTGTCTACAGCACCACTGAAGGGACCCTTGCACGAAGACTGTGAGCCAGAAAGTTCTCACTGATAAATCAAGAGTTAAATAAACTTGGCCTAATAACAATCTCTGTAAACTTTAGGTATAGAGAGAGTCACCCTCTGCTTAAGACGAGGCTTGAATTCATGACCCTCCTGCCTCCATCTCTTTACTAGTAGGGTCACAGATATGTTCCACCATGTCCAAACAGTCTAACAGCTTCTTCTAGAAGGATATGCCCGTTCTGATAGAAATATTTATTTTTTTCCAATAATCAGAACAGTTCCAAATATTGATTATATACTAAGCAATACAAGAAAATGCAATATATTTTAAAGACTTATTAATATATAGGAAATTTCTTTGAATAAAAGGTATTTATTTAAAACTAGCAATGGTGGAGGAGAGCAGACAGTAAAGAAAAATGATATTAAATATGTGCAATGTAGTGAGGGAAGGAGTGTAAACCTTGCTAAAATTGCAACGTGGCTGAACGAGGTGTTAGAGTCATGGGGAAAATCTTGCCATTTGCACTGGGACAAAGGAGGAGCATGTGGAAGGCAGCACTCCACCCGTCCGGAGCACATAGTGTATACACCAGGGTGTAACAGTAGAAATTCCCTTCAAGGTAATGCTTCAGAGTAAGCTGCTGGAAAAGACCTTGTAAGGGAAGAATTTGTACCCCAAACAGTTACAGCTGTTTCCCGAGTGGGGATGACTACACCTTAAGCTAGCCGCAGAGCTTAGTTGAACCCACATGGTTGTGATTTTGTAAGCTTGCAGGCTATAAGGAGTCATGGAAGTGTGTGCCAGCATTCCAGAAAGCCACTGAGGATAAGCAACATGTGGCAGGGTCAGATTACCTGCAATGGGGTCCTGAGAGGTCAATGCTGAGAGGTCCTGGGCTGGCGAACCCTCCACGTGTAGATCAGAGCTATCGGGAGCCTTCACCGAGGCAGCTAGGTATACAGAGCAGACCAGTGTGAGACACTACAGCTGGGAGGGCAGAGAGATCCAAGCCAGCAGGAACTCAGATGATGCTATCACAAGCCCCAGCTCTGGACACGGAGCTACAGAGCACAAGGTCTGCTCTGCTGAGTTTCGGTCCAATCTTTCTGTGCTCGGGCTTTATTTCGCTGTTTTGGAATGAGGATGTCTGTGTCATTCCATATTGGAACTACAGAGCCAGCTTGTTTTTCTTTTTTATTTTACAGGAGCACATAGTTACAGGAGTGTCTCGAGTCTCAAATAAAATGTTACACATTGGCCCACTGAACTTTGTTGAAACTATTTAGATTTTTTTAATTAATTAATTTATTTATTAAAGATTTCTGTCTCTTCCCCACCGCCGCCTCCCCTTTCCCTCCCCCTCCCCCAATCAAGTCCCTCTCCCTCGTCAGCCCAAAAAG
>NW_026074939.1:0-1485 GCF_014885135.2 Alexandromys fortis
ATACAATATTCTGTCTGTGTGTATGTCTGCAGCCCAGAAGAGGGCACCAGACCTCATTACAGATGGTTGTGAGCCACCATGTGGTTGCCGGGAGTTGAACTCAGGACCTTTGGAAGAGCAGGCAATGCTCTTAACCACTAAGCCATCTCTCCAGCCCCGAGGACATTACTTTTTACATTTTCTTTTACCTATGCACATGCCTGGTTGACAAAGTGGGTGACCAGGCTGGCCTTGAACTCACAGAGATCTGGCTGTCTCTGCTGGGATTAAAGACATGCACCACCACAGCCTAGCTAAAAAAAACAATTTTTTAATTACTTGCATGTTTGTTTGTTTGGGGTATGAACACATGCCATTGTGCTGAAACCTAACTCCCTTGCTGTTGTCTAATACACGTCTCAATGCTGTTAGGAATTCCCAAGGTATATGAAAGGCACGTGCCATCATTTGGACTAATACTCTGGGATTAAAGGAATGCAATTTCAGCCCAGCTCTACTTTCTTATCATCTTATTCTTTGACAGAAACCTTTTCCCAGTTGCTTAGTTCTAAGAAATCTTCCACAATTAACCTACCAGTTCTAAATTCACTCAAACTACCAGTTCTACTCAAATTTGCTAGGGTTAGAAACAGGCCCTCCCTCATATTTCAGGCAGTACTTTTCTCATTTAAATTGTAAACCTCTTCCCTCCCTCTACTTATAAAATTGCAACATTCAATAAAAGAAAATACTGACCATAATACAAATTCAAATACAATTAGGAATTTGATTTTTTAGCAAGAAAATGCAAGAAATTTATAAAGCAGTTTGTTCACATAGATAACAATGTTTTTCTAACTTACCATGGCAACATCATCTAAAATGCTCTGAGGTGAACTATGGGCCATAACCTAAAAGAAACAAATAACTGTTACAAAGCTGCAAAAAACCTCTACACGGTAGGCAAAGTTTTCTGTGCCTGAGGGAGCTGCTCCTAGTTTGAGGCATGGTCTCAATGTTGGAACTTACAGAGATGGGTCTCCTCCCTAACGCTTAGAGTAGAGACAAGCCCTACCATGTCTGGCTCTAAAAGCTTTTTATTTTCTAGTTTTACTTTTTTAGAAGAGAAAGGGTTTATGTAAAGCCTTGACTGTCCTGGAACTTGCTCTGTATATTCAGAGATCACTCTGCCTCTGCTTCCTAAGTGTTAGGGATAAAGGTGTGTGCCACTATCATCTGACTAAGCTTTTTAACCCGGAATCCTAACCACTAAAACAGTTTAATCATTACTTACAAAATGCCTTTCCCAGCGATGGTGGCGCACGCCTTTAATCCCAGCTTTCAGGAGGCAGAGACAGGCGGATCTCTGTGAGTTCGAGACCAGCCTGGTCTACAGAGCTAGTTCCAGGATAGGCTCCAAAGCCACAGAGAAACCCTGTCTCGAAAAACAAAAAACAAAAACAAAACAAAACAAAAAAAAAACAACAAAAAAAAGAGTTTACTGGG
>NW_026074940.1:0-1525 GCF_014885135.2 Alexandromys fortis
CCTCTATGAAAACAAAATAAGAAACTCCTTTCCAAAGCATCATGTCCTTAGATCCAAATTTCAAAGTCAAGGCATTTTCAAAATATCTATGTTGGATTAGTTCAGCAGCATTTATAAACAAATATCTTTTAGCAGCTGTTGCTCCTTCCTCAGCATTCAAACAATTCAAACAGAGCATAATAGCATACAGTATCAAAATTCTCTGTGTATTTTCCATTTTTGTGCATTTTATTTTAACCATTATTTTGTTTATTTTTACTTTTAACTTTTTACTTTTTGAGACAGGTTCTCCGTATATCTTTAACCTGGAATAACTCTGTGGACCAGGCTGTCCTTGAACTCTCAGAGATCCCCCTGTCTCTGCCTCCTAGGCATTGGGATTAAAAGTGTACACTACTACACCTTGAACTTACAGAGATCTGTTTGTCCTTGCCTTCTAGGAACTGGGATTAAAGGCGTGTGCTACCACACCTTGAAGTCACAGAGGTCAATCTCCCTCTACTTCCCAAGTGTTGGGATTAAAGGTGTGTACTACCACACCCAACTACTTTCTTTCTTCCTTTTTTTACTTTTAAGAACTTTTAGCTTTCATATATTTTTAACACACAGTAAATCATTTAGAAATTTTCTTTGTCTTTGAATCTCTCTTTACTGTATCTCTCTTTCTTTTTCTGGACACATGAGCCTTTAAATTACTGAGCAATATGGGTAGGATTAAAGCCGTGGCTTTGCCCGCTGGATCCAGCCCATTCGTTAGCTTTCCAGCCTCATGGCTGAGGTACTGGCTATAGCCATGTTTACTGCCACAACTCTATGGCATTTCAAGGTCCCTGCCTCAAACAGTCAGAGTTTGCCCTGGCAGAATGGCCCAGAAACCCGACATTTTAAAACAGCACAACTTTTTCCTGCTACAGCTGAAAACAAACAAGCATTCAGTCAGCTTTTCATCAACACCATTTAAATGTTTCATGGCAGGACCTCTTAAGAGCTGCAGGGTTTTGCAGCTGAAGCTGAGTCAGGAAGCCTTTCTTAGATGAGGCACTTGCTTGCCTTTAGCAAGCAGAGCAGACCCAAGAAATTGCTGCTACCACGTCGGGCGCCATTTCGTAATAATAGGAGCGGCGGGGCTGCGTCCCCAGCACCCCAGCTGCCTACTAGCTTATGCCCCGAAATAACAACACACAAATTGTATTCTTTTAAGCACTGCCTGGCCCATTAGTTTCAACCTCTTAACCCATTTATAATAATCTATATAGCACCACAAGGTGTGCTTACCAGGAAGATTCTAGCCTACGTCCATCCTAGGTCAGAGTTCATTGAATCTGCCTCAGAAAGCAGAACTATAACATCTGCCCAGGAGAGGGGAGCATGGCGTCTCTGCTCCAGAGAGCAGAGCTGTCGAATCTGAGCTCACTTCCTCTTCCTCCCAGCATTCTGTTCTGTTTACTCCTCCCACCTATGTTTTAACCTATGAGGCCAAGCAGTTTCTTTATTATAATTAACCAATGACCTTCCTCCATCAGCA
>NW_026074941.1:0-1525 GCF_014885135.2 Alexandromys fortis
AAGAACATAAAATCCACTGTGTGTGAGGGAAACAATGTAAGAGAAATTTAATTACTTGAAAATGGAAGATACAGTACAGGAATGGCCATAAAAACTCCACAAATAAGTGCAAATGAAATGGAACAACACAAGTACCAATAAATCACATATTTTATTGGTACTTCATATGTTATATTAAATTTACACAAAATTTATTTTTCTATAGCTTTTAACTTCTTAAAATGTTCCAAAGCCATTATCTCATCCCATTTAATTTAACTGACATTAAAAGTTAATTTCTGATTTTCCTCTTTTGCACATTAAGAACAGAGATAAACAACATACTCTATAACTGCATTCTAAATACTTATCCTTACACCCACAAGTAAGTGTATCTCTTGCCCATCATCAAAGAAATTTCTTTTTACAATGAATAAAGACATTACAGAAAGCAACAACTGGTCAAACTACAGAAAACAGGTAACTATAGAGTGTCCCTTTCCAACTGAAAATCTTCAATACCTCTACATTTGTGATTCAGGGTATATTTTAGAAGGGGGAAACAGAAAGATTGTATGAGCACCATCCATGTTCTGGAGTCCCAGACTGAATACAAATGGGAGGGAGGTAAGTACCAGCATCTATCTTTTTCAACCCTCTTGTTGAAGATGCAATATAATAGGACCAGATACTTGATCCCTTTGCTGCCATGATGGACTTAGCCTCCAAATTGTAAGACAGAAAAATCACTTCTTTCCTCAAGAGGCTTTTGTTGGATATTTTGTAGCAGCAATCGGAATAAGTAACTAAGCTTTCTGCTATAACACTTTTCTGTGGCCTCCAAATGACCAGACACAAATAGCTGGTGGGCAATACCGCATTATGATGTAATAAAAAATAATAATAATATCCAGCATTTATCATTCATATTCTGTCTCCAATTAATCATACTTCAAAATGGAAGATGTTCTTTTCTTTATTTGTCTTTTCAAATCAGTAGATATTCTTTATCTCTTGCACTTTTGCCTAAGGTTCAGTGAAGGTCACAGCAGACAGCCATCAAGGCATTTTGAAGAACTAGTCTCTTCCTTTATGACATCCTACTTAGCTACTGGAATTGACCTGAGAATGGCTAACTCCTCTAAATCCTCAGACACAGCAGTCTCTTCCAAAGCTGGAATCCATGGTCAAGACCACAGTGGCTGATACTTTGGAACATTTCTTGATTTTTTTTTTTTTTTCTATTTTGGAGACACTTTTCTGATACACTAGCAAGCAAGGTCAAAGAAAGTTCCTGGAGAATGCATGCTTGATTCAAATGTAAACTCCATGTGGTTGTTTGGATAAAAATGGCCTCCAGGGGCTCATACATTTGAAAGCTTAGTCACAAGGAAGTGGCACTGTTTCTGAATGATTAGGAGGTGTGGCCTTGTTAGAGGGAGTGTGTCACAAGTAGTGGGCTTTGAGGATTTATTTTATTTTTTAATTAATTAATTTATTTATTTATTCCCCACCTCCGCCTCCCCTTTCCCTCCCCCTCCCCCAA
>NW_026074942.1:0-1529 GCF_014885135.2 Alexandromys fortis
TTTTTTTAGTTTTCCGAGACAGGGTTTCTCTGTAGCTTTGGAGCCTGTCCTGGAACTAGCTCTTGTAGACCAGGCTGGCCTAGAACTCACAGAGATCTTCCTGCCTCCCAAGTGCTGGGATTAAAGGCATGTGCCACCACTGCCCGGCAAAATTAGATGTTGTCAGAAGTGGGATTCAAACCCACACCTCCAGGGGAGACTGCGACCTGAACGCAATGCCTTAGACCCCTCGGCCATCCTGACATCCTAGTGTGTCTTGAAGAAGGTTGTTTCCTAATTTTCTGAGAAATCACCATGCTGACATCCAAAGGGGTTGTACCAGCTTGCATTCCCACCAGCAATGCAGAAGTGTTCCCTTTCCCCCACAACCTCTCCAGCATAAGTTGTCATCAGTGTTTTTGATCTTGGCCATTCTCACAGGTGTAAAATTGAATCTCAGAGTTGTTTTGATTTGCACTTCTCTGATGACTAAGGATGTTGAACATTTCTTTAAGTGACTTTCAGCCATTTTAGATTCCTCTGTTGAGAGTTTTCTGTTTAGGTCTGTTCTCCATATTTTTATTGGGTTATGTGATCTTTTAGTGTCCAATTTCTTGAGTTCTTTGTATATTTTGGAGATCAGACATTTGTCTGATACGGGGTTAGTAAAGATCTTTTCCCATTCTGTAGGCTGTTGTTTTGTCTTGTTGACCATGTCCTTTGCTTTACAGAAGCTTTTCAGTTTCAGGAGGTCCCATTTATTAATTGTTTCTTTCAGTGTCTGTGCAGCTGGGGTTCTATTTAGGAAGTGGTTCCCTGTGCCAATGCGTTCAAGTGTACTTCCCCCTTTCTCTTCCGTGAGGTTCAGTGTAGCTGGCTTTATGTTGAGGTCTTTGACCCATTTGGACCTGAGTTTTGTGCATGGTGATAGATATGGGTCTCTTTTCATTCTTCTACATGTTGATATCCAGTTATGCAAGCACCGCTTGTTAAATATGCTTTCTTTTTTTCCATTTGATATTTTTTGCTTCTTTATCAAAGATCAGTTGTTCAAAGATGTGTGGATTGATATCTGAGTCTTCTAGTCGGTTCCATTAGTCCTCCTGTCTGTTCTTATGCCAATACCAACAATTAAACATTTAAATGCCATATTCCCCAGACCTCTGAGCAGTTGAGGGCTGTTTACCGGGTGTAGGTAAGTTATAACTACAGCACAGCATCTGCCTGGAGAGCTGGGTCCAAGCTTGACTGTACTGGCTCTCAGTTTAACAGGCGATATTTGTACTTGTGACAGACAAAGAAGGAAAAAAAACTGTCTGCAATAGAAGTTGAATGGTGGAACTCACAATAGTAGAGAACAGCTTAACATATTTTAAAGCAGGGCTGGATTATATATACAGTATTTTTTTCTTTTTTCTTTTTTTTTGGATTTTCGAGACAGGGTTTCTCTGTAGCTTTTGGTTCCTGTCCCGGAACTAGCTCTTGTAGACCAGGCTGGCCTCGAACTCACAGAGATCCGCCTGCCTCTGCCTCCCGAGTGCTGGGATTAA
>NW_026074943.1:0-1469 GCF_014885135.2 Alexandromys fortis
AGTGCTTGCTGCAACAGTCTAATTAGTTTACTAGACTAACTCTAGACAGGGCACTGCTCTACTACTGTCTTAACTATTAGTTACCATTCTGGTTGGCTAGCAATTGTGCCCTTACAGATCTGGGGCTGGTTGTCTTCATTTTGCCTAGGTGTCACGGCAGGTCTATGAGCATGGATGTTTGTAAAATGAACATCTATAAAATCCGATGTATTTTAGCAAAGCATGCCCTCCCCCAAGGCTCATAAATCTAGCTTTGTTGTTAATCCTTTCCAAAACAAATGAAGTATGGGTATTTAATCCAAATATATTAGTTGCATGTTTATTCCAATGAAAATAATAAAGATAAATACAGCAGTGTTATTACTGAAGCTATAAAATCCATTTGGTAAAAACTAATCTTCTTAGCTTGCAATTTCAGTATATCAAAATGTTCTTAAAATATTTATATATTTATTTTGTTTGTTTTTCTACATGGGGTTTTTCTATGCAGTCCTGGTTGTCCTGGAACTTTCTTTGCAGACCAGGCTGTCTGGCCTCAAACTCAGAGATCCACCTGTCTCTTTTTCAGCTCTCTGTTATGATCCATTTTTAGAGTTCTATGTCAAAAATACCACATTGTACATAAAAGAGGAAATGCACAAGTTCATCAAAATCCTACTGAACTTCTCATTCTCTTTAGGTTCATTACTAGTTTTCAATTTTTCTATGACAAAGCAAAAGCTTGTTTCTCCTGTCAGTGCAAAATGTTTCAGTTGTCGTCTTACACATAATTTAAATTACAAATTTGTTATATTTTTCTCAATGGGATGAGAAATACTAAAATGGAGACAAAATTAGTGTCTTGGTTGTACTTCTGCCTTTTGAATAATGCTCAAATTGTATAAGGTGCTAATGTTCACTACATGAGTGGAGAGTGGCTTAGGATAACACTAAATACATGTATGGCTTCATGTCAAAAGGCCCCTGCCCTCTGTTCTTTTTTGGTAAGATGGACATTTTCTTAGAAACCAAGGAGCATCTGAGAAGCAGAATTGTATCCCTAGATTACATAAATACCTAGAGTGATTACTATCTCAACAACAATGCCCACAGTTTGATAGATAGGTACAACTATACACAACTCTTTCTCTCTTTCCCTCTCTCTCATTCCCTCCCTCTTTTTCTCTTCCCCCCCCATATGTGTGTGTGTGTGGTGTTTGTGTGTATGTTAGCATGTGTATGAGTATGAGCACTCTTATGTGGTGAGTACATGTGTATGAGGTGTTAAGAGATCAAACCCATGTGTCTATGCATGATAAGCAAGCAATTTATTAAATAAGCTACTTTGCCAGGTCACAAACCACACACCTCATGTGGTCTCAAAAATAAGATAAAACACAAAAACAAGAGTCTTGTAATGATTAAATTTTTCTGGCAAAATTTCAAGATTGGAGGGAAAACTCTTTAATATGTAAATGTTACTGAAAAAA
>NW_026074944.1:0-1525 GCF_014885135.2 Alexandromys fortis
AAAAAAAAACTGTTATGGAATTTGCCTTCAATGTGCCTGCACCGCTTTATGGTATACTGTATGAACTGGACATGCAGGACCCACAGAAAAGTGACTACTGAACATTTCCAAAAGATGGGATGGTCCTTCAGGGTTCCTGCTTCACAAAAGAAACTGACAGACATTCTGCAGGAGAAAGCAATTGATAAACTTTGCCATTACAAGGCAGAACAGATCTTCATATTCCCTGCTTCATGGAAAAGTTTGCTGGATACTATGAGCCAGTAGGCTGAAGATGGATGCCCCAACACTACAGAAGAACTTTGGGTAACTGTCCAGGCAGCAAGATGTCTCTGTCAATTCTAGAATTTTGGAAGTTGCTTATAATGCACTTCCCATTTACTTAAGTAATATTATATCCTTCTGGGGTCTTTGAAGAATTGAAGACAAATATAGTTATTTTCCTTAGTTATGATAAAATATAAATTAGATATGAAATTCTAGACTCATAAAGAAACTTTGTAATTGGAATTCTTGCCTAATACCTATTTTGTTATATATAATTTTGCTATGTTAAAGTTAAAACCTTCCTTTCTATTTATACAGAAAAGGGGAAGAGATATAGCATGTCCTTCTATACATGTGTTATTTTTATTGGATAATGAATAAAGCTATTTTGGCCAATGGCTTAGCAGAGTAAAGCTAGGTGGAAAATCCAAACAGAGATACATAGAGAGAATAGGCAGAGTCAGAGAGACACCATCATGTAGCTGCCGAAGGAGACAGATGTCAGAACCTTACCTGGTAAGCCACAGCCTTGTGGAGATACACAGAATAATAGAAATGGGTTAGTTCAAGATGTAAGATCTTCAAATACATGAGCCTATGGGGGACAGTCTCATTCAAACCATCACAACCTGATTAACTATTTTTCTTAAGCACAATTTTTTAAATATGGCAAATTAATATTACATATTTCAGGGTTTATTTCTTTGTTTTTGTTTTGTTTGCTTGCTTTTTTGCTAACACAGGATTTCTCTGTAGTTTTGGAGCCTGTCCTGGAACTTGCTCTGTAGACCAGGTTGGCTTTGAACTCACAGAGATCTGCCTGCCTGTCTCCCAAGTGCTGGGATTACAAGTGTGTGCCACCACCGCCTGGCACATATTTCAATTCCTAGTTTCACATGTTACAGAGCAGGCAAGAGCCATTAGTTGTATCCCTCTTCCCAACCATTTCCCCAAATTTTTAATGAACCATCTCTTTAGTGTGCTACTATAAACAAAATGAGGCTTCTGGAATGACCCTCTTTTCTTCAGCTCACATGGACTGACTTTAGCAAAACAATGTGTCTGTTTAAAACAAACAAAACTGTAGGTGCTGACCCATAATAGTTTTCACCAGGAGATGCATTTTCTGAAAAGATTCCACCAAGAGCTGAGTGTAAAGTACAGTCAATAATCCCAACACTTAGAGGCTGACACAGGACGCTCTTGAGTTCTCTGCGAGGCTAGGCTATACAGTCTGCCTCAACACACACACACACAC
>NW_026074945.1:0-1524 GCF_014885135.2 Alexandromys fortis
TTTGACTCGGGGCTTGAGAGTATAGTTTGTCATGGTGAGGATGGCAGGCCACGAGGAAGCATTTCAGTCTGTGGCAGCAGCAATATGAAACTGCTTGCTCATATCTGGGTGGCTCATGAAGTAGTGAAAGAGGGGTTCAGATGCCAGCAGACTTTCTCCTTTTCCCCTTTAAAAATATTTATTTTTATTATTTTAATTATGTATGTGTCTATGCATGTCTTTGTGCGGGTATGTGCAAGGGAGTGCAGGGGCCTGCGGAGGTCAGAGGAGTCAGGCTCCCCAGAGTCAGTTACAGGTGGTGTTGGATACTGAACTGGGTTCTCTCAAAGAGTAGCGCATGCTCTTAACCACTGAACTACCCCACGCCTGCCTTTACCCATCTGATCCAGTCTGGGTTCCCAGCCTATGGCGTAATGTTGCTCACATTCAGGGAAGGTCTTTTCACTTCAGTTCATCCTTTCTGGGACCACTCTCATGGGAACATCCAAAAGTATGCCTCATTCATGGCTCAAGCCTTCTTAATCCAACCAGGCTGGCAATTAAAATTAGCTACTGCAATGATGCATCTGTTATCTTTAATATTCAAAATGTTCCTTTCCCCCGATACCTTTGCCTACTGTACTGCTTTTAGATGTGGCTTCGGAAGCTCTGCCTAGATAGGACCTCTGTCTACACTGATTTGCCCCTATGACTTCCCACAGATTTACCTGTATGACTTCCCACAGATTTGCCTCTATGACTTCCCATAGATTTGCCTCTGTGACTTCCCACAGATTTGCCTCTACGACTTCCCATAGATTTGCCTCTGTGACTTCCCACAGATCTGCCTCTATGATGACTTCCCACAGATCTGCCTCTATGACTTCCCACAAATACTCATCACCCCAGGGTCCCCATCTGTAGCAGGCTGTTAATAACTGTCTGTTCTCATGGGACTGAGGTCTCATTACATGGAAAGTCTTTGTGTCAGTGCTCAGCACTCACTGAGTGCTCAATAAATGCTTATTATTATTATTTTCTCACTTTGACACTTATTTTTACAACTATCTATATTGGAATGTGTTATTTGATTCCCAAGGCTCCCTGTGTGTCTGTAGCCTCCCCCCTGCCCCCTAGTTCTTTTCTTTCTTGGGTTTCCTATGAAGAATTCTCCAGAAATTCCCTATTTAGTGATTTTTCAGGTAGAGTGAAATGAAGTGGCTTTGTGTGGAGAACAGCTGGCCATCTTGAACTAAGCAGAGGAAGGAAAATAGCAATCCTAAACAGGCAGCTGCTGCTTTTGAAGACGTAGGTGACAAGATCTTGGATGTGCATGGTTTGTCTGATAGCATGCAACTTATTTCTTTACAGGTAAATGCTAACCAAGAGGCAACACAGAGCTTAGAAAGTGGTGTGTGGAGGTGTGTGCTTGTCTGTTTGTATGTGTGCACTTGCGAGTGTGTACAAGTCATATTAATATAACTACATTTTCTTGCCAGGAACCAGCCGACTTTCTAAATGAATTGGTCTTCAGCTAATTCCATA
>NW_026074946.1:0-1528 GCF_014885135.2 Alexandromys fortis
CTCCCTCGTCAGCCCAAAGAGCAATCAGGGTTCCCTGCCCTGTGGGAAATCCAAGGACCACCCACCTCCATCCAGGTCTAGTAAGGTAAGCATCCAAACTGCCTAGGCTCCCACAAAACCAATAGGTGCAGTAGGATCAAAAACCCACAAAGTCTTGATAGTTTCAAGTCCATCAGAAAGAATGGCTCTGTCAGGTGACAGGTTGGGATCTGGGATGAAGGGAAAATAGAATCTAATTGCATATATGCATGTTGTATGGATGTAAAGCCAGAATTTGATGTCTGGTCTCTTCTTGTGTAGCCCTCTGCCATATTCATTGGAGCAGGTCTTTCAATCAAACCCAGAGCTCACTGATATGGCTAATCTGAGTAGTGGGCTTGCTCATGCAATCCCTGTCTCTGCCTGAAGAGTGCTGGGAATGACCATATCTTGTGGGCATTTACATGAACTATTAGTTAATTTTCCATTGACGTTAAAGATGCGTCATGGCCAAAGATACCTATAGAAGGAAGAGTTTGAGTTTATGGTCCCAGAGGATAAGAGCCGGTAAAGATGGGAAAGCAGACCAGCAAGCACTAGGCATGGTGGTTGGTACAGGATGCTGAGAGCTCTACCTCTTGAGCTGCAGTCATCAAACAGAGAGAATAAATTGGAAGGGGCCTGAGGTTTTTACTCACAAATTCCACTCCTAGTGACACACTTCCTCCAGCAAGGCCACACCTCCTAAACATTCTCAAAACGGTTCCACCCAATGAGAACCAAGTGTTTAGATGCTAGATACGACGTGGGACATTCTCATTCAAACCATCATGCATGGGTTCTGGGGATCCAAAGTATAGCCTTCCCTCTTGTGTGGCAAGCTCTTTAACCTCCTCCCAGCCATCTCCTCAATGCTGCTATGCTTTTCTAAGTTTTTATTCCTTCATTTGTCCTCTTTCTCCTGGGCTGTCCCTCCATAGATTTGAACAAGCTTTGCCATCAGATGTTTTGGATACAAATTCCATTGTTATGGGGGTACCAGTGCTGTGAATGTCTCCCCTCCCCTCCCCATGTCTCATTTCTCACTTCTGTAGAATCTCTTAGGGAACATAAGCTCCTGAATTCAGCATCCTCAAATCCATCAACAGTTTTATGCCTGAATAAATCTCATCTTATCTTAGCAGTAAATAATAGATTAGCTTTGATGTAACAGCCTGGGCGTAATTTTCCCCTGAAGAATTAGTTACTGTCGGGTGGGGCCCTGAAACATTGTTGTGAGCCCGCTGGGCTTTGCGCTGTTTGCCTTTACCTCCTAGCTGGGAGCCTTTAGAGTTCTTTCAGCTTTATCTCAAAATTTGCTTCAATCTTTTTCTATACTCCCCACATTTGTTTCTTTTAAACATTCTGAATTCCTTCATTTCAGGGTCTCATACTTTCTAGTTTTTAGCTCTTATTTGTCTTCTTCTTCTTCTTCTTCTTCTTCTTCTTCTTCTTCTTCTTCTTCTTCTTCTTCTTCTTCTTCTTCTTCTTCTTCTTCTTCTTCTGGTAT
>NW_026074947.1:0-1470 GCF_014885135.2 Alexandromys fortis
CTCTCTCTCTCTCTCTCTCTCTCTCTCTCTCACACACACACACACACACACACACACACACACACACACATACACACACACACACACACACACACACCACATGGGTCCATAAACAGTAAAAATTACTTAGAGACATTCACAGATCATCTGAATTGCCTAGGAGATTCCCAGACAAGTCATGATGCCGATACCAGACTCAAACCAGTAGAGCTGTCTGTAAGAGACACTACACATCTCACTCAAAATAATGTTTTCTAGCTCCATACATTTTCCTGCAAAATTCAAGATGTTAATTTTTTTCTGCTGTGTAGTACTCCATTGTGTAAATGTACTACATTTTCCTTATCCATTCTTTGGTTGAGGGGCACTTAGGTTGTTTCCAGATTCTGGCTATGACAAACAAAGCTGCTATGAACATAGTTGAACACATGTCCTTGTGGCATGACTGAGCATCCTTTGGATATATACCCAAAAGTGGTATTATTGGGTCTTGAGCAAGGTTGTTTCCTAATTTTCTGAGAAATTGCCACACTGACATCCAAAGGAGTTGTACCAGCATAACCCCACATCAGACAGAGGTCTGATCTCCAAAATATACAAAGAACTCAAGAAATTGATCACCAAAAGAACTATAATCCATTAAAAATGGAGTACAGACCTAAACAGAGAACTCCCAACAGAGGAATCTAAAATGGCTGAAAGACACTTAAGAAAATGTTCAACATCCTCATACATCAGAGAAATGCAAATCAAAACAACTCTGAGATTCCATCGCCCGGCTGAGATTCCATCTTATACATGTAAGAATGGCCAAAATCAAAAACACTGATGGCAACTTATGCTGAGGATGAATTGTGTTTTTAAAAGTCTGGGAAATTAGCTTGAGTTATCATTCTGGGGTTTTTATAACTTGCCAATTTATCATCATCTCTAAATAGTATACTTATTGTCATACCTTTTCATATGTACAGAACACTATGGAAGAAGGATTAGTGAAGATAGGAAGAAATCCTGTGAAATGACGTTTTCTCAGCAGGACATAAAAATTGCCGTCACACTCTAATACTAGATGCAATGGTCTATCCTCAGACTATGCAAGGATTTTTCTTTCAGCGGTCAGGCATGGATGGGGGAATACATCATAGGTTTCTTTTAATGGCTATAGGCATGATCTATAAGACTGAGAGTTGCTGTCTTCATTTTTTTACCTCATGGTGAGTTCAAAAGGTTCCAAATTATAACCTCCCATTTGATGGTAACACAGGTGACCTAAGTTAACTTCAGTTTTCACAAAATGAATTAAGTTATCTAAGAGCAGAGAATCTCAATTAATAAAATATCTACATTGGCCGGGTAATAGTGGCACACACCTTTGATCCCAGCACTTGGGAGGCAGAGGCAGGCTGATCTCTGTGAGATCAAGACTAGCCTGGTCTGCAAGAAATGGTTCCAGGACAGGCTGCAAAGCTA
>NW_026074948.1:0-1536 GCF_014885135.2 Alexandromys fortis
GAGAACACAGGGGATAGAGGAGGCAACTGAAAATTCAGCAAATAGAATTTACTATTACCTGTGTTTGCAAGATATTCCTTTGCAGCCTTGAGGACAGAAAAAAAAAATCACTTCAGAGCCTCAAAGCCTTGTCTATGTAAGTTCTCTCACAAGTACTATAATTAAGAAAATCTGAGCTCACAAAAAAAGAAAAAAGAAAACTGTTTAATTAAAAACAAGATTGGGTGCTTCTATTAACATGTGTTTCCCTCCCTTTATTTTTCAGAGCCAGATCATGTTTAATAGTTATTGTATGAAAGGTTTTATGAGTTCTAATCCAAGAGAAAAGCTCGAAGCAGCCCGTGCCCGTGTGCTGAGTCAAATGGAAGACTTGACCGCCCTGGTCACCCTGAATACCAGCAACTTTCGCGCAAAAGTCATGCTAGCAGCAATGCTGACCTCATCTTTGTACTGCCGAGACATCGTGACGGACCTGCTAGATAAGAACATCTCTAGCGCAGAGGACTTTGACTGGACGAGGTAAGTAGCTAGAAACTATAACCACGTACTACAACTTCTCCCATAGAGACCATTAGGTTCTCTGCTTCACACATCTGTCTCAGTTTGCACTTGAAGGATGAATCGCTCCCTAAGCATTGTGGTCCTCCCCCACCTTCCTTGGTCCTCTCTCCTCCCCTCACTCTGCCTCATCTTCCCAAGCTGATGTCGTTCTTCTGTATGGTATGGATGTTTTGTCTGTTACCACTAAGCCTAGGGACAGGTTTCAACAGTAGTGATGAGAGGTGTCCCTGGTCCCTCTTTTCCTCCTGTGCTACCAGTGTGGGGCAAACGAGGTAAAAGAAACAGAAGGCTGTTTCTAGACAACTTGCCATGAGCCACTTTTCCTGCTGCTTGGAATCAGTTAGTGAAGGCATAGACAGAGAGCTGCTACTTCTACTGAGGTGAGGCTAAGCACATTAAGTAAGAAAGTCTTCTGATTTTACTTACAGTTATGTGTTCTCTCATCTAAGAATTTACAAGGTGTTAGCATACAACTAGTTTTAAATGGCTTTTATCTTAAATTTTATTTTGAAAATTGACTTGGTTAATTCCTTCACAATCTGCTCTGCTGTTCCAGAAGGAATTTAGAGGTAAATGGTGATAAACAACAGCCGCGTCATAGTATAACGTGTAATAGGAGAAGGGCCCTCGGAGGGAGTTGAGGGATTCTGGGTTTCAGCAGCTTCCGCTTGTGTTCAAAGTGAAACAACTCTAAACTATTAAAGATGTGTAAAGATTACTATATTATTATAAATTTGTACCTCATGGTTTCTAAAATCTAATACAGTCATGAGTAAATTTTATTTTTCCACTTATTTTAATACTTTGATTTGTTTGCTTGCTTAATATTTTTATACAATATATTTTCATATTATTTGCCTTCCCCCAGATCCTCCCCATGTCCCTACCCACCTAACTTATGTTCTCTCTCTCTTTCTCTCTTTCTCTCTCTCTCTCTCTCTCTCTCTCTCTCTCTCTCTCTCTCTCTCTCTCTCT
>NW_026074949.1:0-1471 GCF_014885135.2 Alexandromys fortis
ACATATTTTTACATATATATGTATATAAATATATATTGATATATACATATATTTACACATATATTTATATTGGTTTTTTGAGACAGGGTTTCTCTGTGTAACAGCTCTAGCTGTCCTGGAACTTGCTCTGTAGACCAGGCTGGCCTTGAACTCATGGAGATCCTCCTGCCTCTGCCTCCAGAGTGCTGAGTGGTACAGAGGCATGCACCACCACCACCCGGCAACATTTTTATTTATTCTTTGATCTATGACACAAATCATTTGCAGAACCCCTCTCCGGGTAATCCCCAGACTGCTAGCTAGACCATCCATCATTTTGTCTATAATTGCTGTTTATGTCACTATATGTCACTTTGTCATCATAATAGAGGAGGAGTTCCCTTGCCAGGACCAGAGGGAGAGCGAATCAGCACAGCACAGCTTGGACGAGCTAAAGACACACCTGCTTAAATTCCCACCATGCTCTCGGTATAACACGCTCTCAGTATAAGCATACACTTTGTAGCTCCTTCTGTTTCTTTCTTTGTTTTATCTCTTTTTCCAAAACTTTCAGATCACATGGTCACTTTGTCCTGGAGTTTCTAATTTCATTTGTTTTTATTCAGAATAGCTAACCTAGATAGCTTTTCTTCCTCCTACAATATAGACAGTCTCCCCAGATTTCTCCTTATGACCCAAATTGTTAAAGCAACTCCATGAACTCCCACTCATCTGAGCAAGTAAATTCCCCTTTGGTTAAGCCTATTAGGGTAAAGATTCCCTTCACTAAGAAGCTATTTGAGTTCTTGTCATAATCTGTTGAACCATTCAGCTCTTCTCAGGAGTTTTCATTCCCATGGTCAATTATTGGCATGCTTGCTATCATAAATCCTGGGATTCAAAACTCACACACCCGCCTAACAGAGGTGGTACATACCTTTCAAACCACTAGGGAGGCAGAGGCAGGCAGATCTCTGAGTTTAAGACCAGTCTGGTCTACAAAGAGTTCCAAGACAGGCAGAGCCACACAGAGTAACCCTGTCTTTAAAAAAAAAAATCACACCGACTCAGACTCACCGGACACACACACCAGAGACATATCCCCCCACACACTACAGACACACACACACACACAAAAAACAAACTGATGGATAGACACCACAGCACACAGACTTCACAGACATACTCCACTACCACATACACCAGCAAAATATTCTCCTTCCCCGTTATATATAGGGGTTATCAGAAAAGGGAAGGAAAACTGGGTATGATGACACCAGCTTCTAAACTCAGGAGGCTGAGACAGAAGGAGTCAAGATCCAGGATAGTCTGGGTACAAAGTGAGATTCTGACTCCAAACAAACAGACAAAGGAGCAAAAGAAAACACAGTAGAGGTGTGATATTGTGTGTCCCCTCCCAATTGTCAGTAAAAACAGTAGGAAGGTGTAGAGGAGACACTTGTTCTTCCTGTCCCCCCCCCCCCCCCCCCGC
>NW_026074950.1:0-1505 GCF_014885135.2 Alexandromys fortis
TCCTACTGCACGTACTGGCTTTGTGGGAGCCTAGGCAGTTTGGATGCTCACCTTACTAGGCCTGGATGGAGGTGGGTTAGGACTTCCCACAGGGCAGGGAAACTTGATTGCTCTTTGGGCTAATGTGGGAGGGGGACTTGACTGGGGCAAGGGGAGGGTAATGGGAGGCAGTGGCGGGGAAGAATCAGAAATCTTTAATAAATAAATAAAAAAGAAAAAAAATACCTAAATAGTATTCTACACCTTCTTGCAGTTCTCATAGTCTTTCTACTGTTTATTCCTCAATATGTCAAGATCTTGTGAGCACATCATACAAAAGTCTGATTATTTTATTCTTTTTATGGCTAAGGCTCTGTTAATTATTTCATAGTAATAATCATTCTTGTGAACTAAAGAATTTATAAGTCTCCACGGTAACTTAAACCTACTGAAGGAAGAAGTTTGCTTTCATCATCGAAGCTGACTCCATCAGTAATCTATGCGCATAGACACAATGTTTTAGAGGGAAAGTTGTAAAGGCACATCATATTAGTTTATCAAAACAAAAGTCCCATTGGGTTCACTGACATCTTCAGTCCCAGTTCTTTGCCCTAGCTTACATGGGCAGGAATGAGCTTCTTCCTGTGAGGTAGTACTCAAATTCATCCAAAAGCAGATATTTGCCTCTACATAAATAGTGCCAATATGCTGTGGGACAATGGCCTTGTACCCTATAAAGATTTGTTTCTTGTATTTTGTTAATAAAATGCTGATTGACTAGTCCCCAGGCCGGAAGTATAGGCATGGTAACCAAAATAGGAGAATTCTTGAAAGAGAGAAGGCTCAGTCTGCAGTTGCCACCCAGACCAAAACAAAGCAGGATGAGAATGCCTCACTGATAAAAGGTACCAAGTGACCTGGCTTACACTGACAAGAATAATGGGTTAAAGTACTATGTATGAGTCAGCTAATAAGAAAGCCTGAGCTAATATGCCAACCAGTTTATAATTAATGTAAACATCTGTGTGTTTCTTTGGGACTGAATGACTGTGGAATAAGGTGGGACAGAAATATCTGTCAATACAATGGCATGAATGTGGACAACTATATCCACATAAAACCTGAGAGAGCTTGGAAACAATTATAGACATAAAAGAATAGAGTTAAGCACAGCTTCTTGGTAACAGCATTTTCTCTGGTGGGCTCCATTTTTTAGAGGCAAGCATATCTTGTTTAAGAGAGGCTTCCTGACTCTGCTTTAGTTGCAAAACCTCGAAGCACTTTTAAGGTGCCCCACTACCAAACACTTAAATTGTGTTTATGAATAGCCAATAGAATGCTTCTTGGTGGTATCAAGGACCTTGAAATGCCATATATCTGTGGCAATAAACATGGCTCTTACCAGTACCTCCACCATCAGGCTAGACTCTTAGAAAGCTAAAAAAAAAATGGGTGTACCCAGTTATCAAAGTCATGGCTTTAATTCTAGCAAATTAAAGACTCATGTGGTCAGAAAAAGATATATA